>NW_015151792.1:91990-93833 GCF_000732505.1 Cyprinodon variegatus | reverse complement strand
ACTGGCTTACCGAACCTGGACTGTTTTCCTGACCACGGCTTGGACTCCCTCATCGGTACCTCATCGGCTCTCAGATCTCCTGGTAAACGAACTTGGTTCTGTTTCGACTTCGGCTTGGATCTCCCTTTCTGGCAACACCTGCTCCTCAGCAGCGTTTGGCTTCAGCGCCGCTCTCCTCTCTGCGCTTCGGGGGCCGCGCCGGCCTGCGGCGGAGGACCGTCTACTTCACGGATTCCTCCTCTCCTTCTGTGATCGGACTGAACTTTGAACCAGGTCAGTGACTTTAGCTCTTAACTGCCACCAGCCATCCACTCTTAGTTACTGACCTGAGTTTCTGTTTCCACAGAGGATCCGTAAAGTCCGCCCCTGCTGACGCAACGTTTTCACGCAGCTTGTTAAATAGAGTCTGTTAAACTCTTCCAGCTCTGTCTGTCTCAATATTGGATCCAAGGTTTGGAGCTTCTTGACAAATTTCTAATCAAAATCAAGATTATTTTATATTTTGTATTCAGATTTTGAAGAAGGTTTTTTTTTGCCTTTTATATTGATATTTTTTTTATATAAAAAAGTGTGTTTGAAAGATCTTGACAGTTTAGTCTGATTCCTCTAAGTGTTACTGTATCTTTCCAGAGAGGTTTCATTGATGTTGCTATGTTAAAGTATGCGAAAATGGTGGCATTTCTTCTAAAAAATTTACATTTGTGGCCATTTGGAGTCTCCAAACAGTGCCAAACAGTCCCTCTACAAAAACGCATGGACATAGTCCTAAATAAGCACTCGTTGAAATACCATTTTAACAGATATTCCAATCACATTTGAAAAGCCGCTTGCCAGGATTTTTGACAGTGTTTCTATTGCTAGAGTTTAATTCTTAATAATTTTCATTGTAAATCCAGGCGAAAATTGTTTTTCACGTTCAGAGCAAGGAAACCGAACCGAGGCGAAAGGCCCTTTCACTGCACCAAGCCGAAACATTACATTTATCATTCCCCCTTTACATCCTTTTTCAGCCTCATCCGAGTTTAATGCATTCCTGAGTTATTATTAAGTTTTCACCATAAAGCCGAATGAAACTGCACTGTTTTGACTGCATTTAACATCACTGCGTAAAGGTTTATTCACATTAATCTATTGCCATTTTAAAGGGCACTTTCAAGGCATTAAGCCTTATAAATTGAACATTCCTCAAAAACTCTTGAACGGACTCTTACACCCCCCTTTTCCCCTTTTATTTGTTTATTTGTCCTTATTTCCAGTAGTTTTTCATGTCTGCGTAGTTATTAGACTGTGGATTATTAGCTAATAAAGGTACCATTGGATTTTAATTTGTGTTTTTTTTGTGTTTATTTTATGTAGTGAATGATTTCTCACTAAGGGTGGATTCACTCTTCCTTCAGTAACATCTAAATGAACAGAGACACATTTATTTGCTTGGTGATTAATAAGTCTGCTGATAGCCATAATCTAAATTACTAAATTGGTCAAGGCAATTGGATTTAAACAGCTGCAAGAGTCCAACCTTTTATGTAAGAAACTAAGCACTCTGGTCAAGTATGTGTAACGCAGTGCATGAATGTTCCAAAGGATGGCACTGTTGCTTTCTGTAATTGCTGGCACTACCACAATTCTAATGCTACGTTCAGACCAGGGGCAGCAAAAGCAGCAAAATCGCGTCTGCTGCTTCATTTTTACTGCTTGTACCAGTGAATTCTGACGCGCGTCTGAAGCAGCTTTGCTGCTCTGTCTGCGCGGTCCAAAAGTGTGTCTGACGCGCGTTGGGCGGAGCTTCACTATCCTTTCTCTGCCTTGCAGCTATATTTGCTGTGATCAGTGGGAATAAAGT
>NW_015151792.1:79618-91395 GCF_000732505.1 Cyprinodon variegatus | reverse complement strand
GCGCTTGCTGCTCGAAACGCGCCGCGGGACCTTTTGCTGCGCCTTGACGCGCGTCAACCATTGACTTTGCATGTAAACTCGCTGCTTCTGTCGCGCCAGCTGCCCCCGGTGTGAACGCAGCATAACATGTTGTCCTGCTGGGGACACCGTAGTATAGGGGATTTTTGTACGGGAGCTGCTGTATTTCTTACAGTGTGCTTTGCTGCCTGTAAAGTAAGCAGCAGCTCCGCTAGCCCGGTGTAAAATATACATTACACTAATATCCTGAGCTATTTCTGTTTGTTTAGTTTGCCAGTTAAGTACAAATTACATTTTTTACTTGTGATGTTTGATTATTTTGTAAAAAAAAAAACGGAAAAAAAAAATGTTGCTGTAAGGTGGACAAAATAAACGCGCCAAGGTCTACCCACAACTAAGAGCCCTGTGTCAGATTCCTCTTCTGTACGGAAAACATCCCACCTTCACCCAAAAGAAAGCACAACGCAGAGTCCTTAGGATGTCTTCCACCAGTTGCAGGTTAAAGAGGGAAAGCCTGGGTTACATAAGCAAATTAGTTATTCTGCCCACACTAAACGTATGTAGTAACTAGTTTACTAGATAGCGAACAGACTTGACATGAAGACAATTTTGAATGACTTTTTTCATGTTTAAGGCTTCAGCCAGTAATAATATGTAAAACTGCACATAAACAGACATACAAAAAGTCTTAAGCATAGCTGGTACAGCTTTATAACAGAAAACAACAGCTGCAGTTTTATTCACTTGCAAAACTAATGCTAAATATACATCATACAGTCCGCTACCTTAGCCACGGCTAATTGGCATAAATTATCATAACTACAGCAGCCGTTTGGCACTAACAGTACACTGAAATGTTACACCTGCAAGTGTTCTGTCAGATGAGCATAACCTGTCAGACCAACATACCTATAGTCAATACCTGTTTATCTCTTTAGTTTATAAACGCAAATCTGACATCTTGCGCATGTGTATTAACTATGGGTAAGCTTGTCTGATGGGGTATGTTCATCTGACAGAACACAGGTACAGAACACATTAGCACAATGAAAACTTGCAGCCATATGCTCCCAAAAGCTCCCTGGAAGGTAATTTCTCACTTTGAGCAGATCCACTGCAATCCCTGCTTGACTGCTTTACATACAAGAAAGATGCCGACCAATCAAATTCCTTTTTCTAACAACAGGTTAAACAGACTTACCACAAGAGGGCAGAGTCCTACTGCAAAACAACAGAAAGAGTCCCCAGGAGACAGCACAGCGGGTATAATTATTAAACAGATTATTAATTAGTTTTACCCTTGATTTGAATGACCTATTAAATAACTAGAACTTCCAGTTCTGGTTATTTAATATATTCATAATCTTCTGGTGAACTTGCACAACAGATGTGACCCTCTTATCCACTGGACTGTGAGACAGCTGAACTGTGAGGAGGCAAACTGATCCACCCATCCCTCCACCTCTCCCTGGCCAACTTGGGATGGCCTTGTCTCACCCATTCAAGCTTGCCCTTACAGGTGCCTTAAGGAGTACCCAGATTAACAAGTGCTCACCAAAAAAGTCAAACCCCAGGCGTTGCACTGGGCTGGGGTTCTGTCTCCAACAGACTGGTCCATATAGCTTGCCTCGATTTTCTTGTCATGGTGAAGGGTTTCCAACCGCCCTTTTTCTGAACATCTCCCCAAGGCTGAATATATTTGAAGATCATACTGGGGCATTTACTCCTCTGTAATCCCTAAAGAATAAGAATGAATCCTGAAAGAATGTAAAGTATAAACGATTGTCTCTGTTGCTGAGTGGCAGCAGTGTGCTTGGTCACTACTGGGTGCAATACATAGCGCAGGGATGATATGAGCTTTATCTGAGTAGAGGGACAAGGCACATTGTCTAAGTGATTACAGAACAATCAGAAGAAATAGGCCTCAAAATAAATAAGCCTCACTTTCGTTAGGCATTGATTGTTATCGGTCTTGGCATTCCTTTTGCACTGTCCTGCAAACATCTGGTGTCTGCTATGAAGAGGCTTTTCCCTGAGGTCATGGTAGTTTGCATATTATTTTTTGTTGTTGTTTCTTATGTGCTGGGCTTTACCATTAGGGCTCCTTGGGCCTTGTTGCCTTAAAAATAAAGGAAAGATATGATGGGTTAACAGGAGGAAGAGAAAAACAAGCATGGCCAAGGAATGTAACTGTAGACTAAGAGGGGAAAACATGCTTATGATTTGAGGCATCATAATCAACCCAATCTTTATGTTATGAGCTGCTCTTTAAAGCAGTTAGTGATGTGTTGTGAAAGGCTTCATAAACAACCCTGACCTTGACTGCAACTGCTCTTTTGTTTTCCACCCTGCAATGGTCTTTCATTATGTTTATCTTAAATTTATGCCCAAGGTTTGACTTGCTTCACATAATTTATGTATTCTTGTAGAGAATATTGTCTGGTTGACCTTCATGTCAGATATATTTGGTTGGATCATCCAGTTATACTAACAGCAGTGGAACAAAGGGAGGGACCAAACAAGTGTAACACCTGTTTTGTAGGCAAAATAAATAATGCATTTTATTGTTTTTTTTTTCCAGACTAAATCATGGCTGCAGCCATTGAAGTGTAGGCCAGCGTGCACATTAATCAGTCCAGAGACTACATCCATCTGTCACATGGGCAAGGCTCCCCACATGCAGGACCTGGGAGCTGTTGGCACTGCCTCAGCTCATGTTGTCGCCCATTACTTCTGCCCATTTTAACTGTGTAACCTATCAGGCAAACAGGTGAGGGAAGGCAACAAACTTGGAGTAATGAGGCCTTGACTGTCAGGAGAAGCTTTTGCAGCTCTTTGGAGCAGTGATGAAAGACGGTGTTGAAGAATAAACTTGGATATATTTTTTCCCATTAATAAGTTAAATCATTAAGGTTGATAAAACTCCAGACTTAAATTCATGTATTAAATAAGTACCAATACCCTGAGATACAGATCCAACAAGCACTATTTGAGATAATTCTGTTTCAAACTCTGAGTAGTAACATTTGAACTAAATGCTTCAAACTGTGCCATCGGTTCAATTTTGATTTAGTGTATAACATTTATACCATTATTTCACAAAGGAAATGGTTTAGGGCTTTTTTTTTTTAAAGATGAGCATCAACAGAAGAGGTCCATTCATGCAAATGCTCTGCCACTCCTTTTTGGATCAGGAAGAAATAGGGTTCTGAATACAATAATTCTTGTCCTTTTCATGGTAGAATTTTTTAAACCGTTGTCCCTTTCCAGATTGTGTGATATTACAACCTGTAAATTTTGTGCATTTTATTACCTGACATTATGCTTAAACTGAGCTACATATGTGTGCACTGTGTGTATCAGTTTAAAATCAGGTAACTTTAGATAGCATTTGGTTGAACTTTTAATTTAATTTAGTCAAGAAACAGAACAGATGGACCCAGTTTTCAGGCTAGTCAGACAATGGGAAGTTTCAGAACGTTTAACGACAAAAGATAAAGAGACGAACCAAACTGAAACTGAAACTGAATGGAACGTGGGCTGCTGTGGATAAATGGACCGCAGCGGTTGCAGGAGGGTGGTGGGGTGGATGGGGGGTGCACCTCCCAATCAGTGACACTGTGGAGAGAGAAACACAGGTAAGTTACCATGATTATCTGACAGGAGATGATTATCTGAGTGAGTCCCTTACCTGGTTTAACAGTTTAGTCCATCCTCTGCGAAGAAGGCAGGATCCAGCTGATGCCAAACGAAATGTAGCTCAGAGCCATCCAAAGCAACCCTAGTGACCAGGCAGCAGACCAATCCAGGTCAGAGAAACAGTTCAGGACCAGACAGTTCCGAGATCCAGGAGTCTGTAGCCCAACAAGGAGTTCCGATCCGAACAGAAACAAACCGATCCAGGGTTCAAGGAATCCACAGAGCATTCAGACAGGTTCTGAGTTCCATGAATCCAGCAGCAAGCTCAGACAGACTCACTCAGTTGGAGACAGATTGGCTCAGTGGTTGAGGTACAGAGACAAGATATGGTACTGGAATTACTGCAGAACTTTAAATGGGTCTGCACCTAGGAGCCTCCCCCGCGCTCCAAGCCAAAACCCTGAGGGCTCTGCAGAGAAGGACAAAAATCTGCGAGAGAGCAGTCCTCCTTTCAGTTATTCATATTTTTATTTTAAATGTGTCAATAGCATGATATCTATAGTTCTAAACATATTTCACCAGCCTGACGTTTTAGTTTTTCCAGAAAATTAAGCTCACAGGATTATGTGATGGTTAAATCAAGCTATGCTGCAGACAAAAATATAAGAATCGACGGTAGACCTATTTACACGTCTCTTGTACATCTGTTAAAAATGTGTATACTATTAGCCTGTAGTTCAATTGATTGCCACATTATATTTCACATAATCCTGAAGATTTTTTTTCATTTACTTATCATTATGATTTGCATTACCAAAAAGCAAGACGCAGAATACTAAGCTTTATAGCCAATTTAAAAAATCTTATCAGCATGAATACAGTGTTGTGTGGACTTTGATTTGCAAAATCTTTGTGGAAAAAGTGTGTATTGTAGTTTTCTTTTGATGTGTGGAAACATAAATCATAAAATCAGCATGGCATTTTATTCACACAAATTAATCCTTCTTTACCACATATTTTCCCTGCAGGGCAGCTGCTGCATTATTCCATTAAGCTGCGATCTAGCAGAATACAAATAATTAAATTTTTCGATTTTCAAAGAGCTGCACATGATATTTTAGGTTTAAAACTCTACTCCTTTGCTTTTATTGTAAGGTTACACCTCTGTAAATGGACCATTAGGTTGCTGTCAATCCTTTTCAAACAATTACATAAGAAAATTCTGATAACATTTTGATTTATTTGGGCCCAGTGGCAGGCTATTCAGCATGCAACATGTTAAATATACACATGAAGGGTAGTTTATAAGCATCACCATGAAGTACTGGGTTGTCAAGTGCTCATAGGAGTATTTATCGTATTTTTTTTTTACTTTTAGCAGAATCCTGACACCATAATCTCTGTTCAGTGTAATATAATGTGAGTAGGTGAAACACCACCACTCTCAGTTTTATCCTCGTACTGCATAAACAAGGGCATGCTTTGTTCAGGCCACAACTCAGCTTGACAGTGTAACTGAATAAGTGCCAGCAATGAATATGCATTTAGTCAGCAGGAACGAGTGCGTGAACCATTGCAATCAAAGCACAGTACAAATCACTCACTGATTCTTGCAGTACCAAAGAGGTTAATCCAGACCTATTCCAGTGAGAACTCCTTGCCAGCTTTTCTGTTTTTAATAGGTTAGCTTTGGATACTTAACTTTAGCTGTTAGCTTTAGTCAGCTTACCCATTAGCTCCGAGGTTTTCCAGGCCATCCCGATCAGCTTGCACTGATCTTTACTAAACTAAGAACATGATTCTAAGTTGATTCCATTCATTCACACAAATGTTTTGTAAATTTAAATGACACCTTCATTAATGACCCAACTTTACTTAGTCTTTAATTGTATTTGTGCTCTTAAAAAACTCTGTGTCACTTATAGAAACTCTGGTTTAGCAAGAGAAAAATGGTTACTTGGGACATTTAATGGCCCATCCAATTGCAGATGTTTTTTGGAGTATACCACAAGAGTCTTGATTTTTTTTAAGGTTCCCTTCATTACAAAGCAGGTGCAAGTCTAAATGCATTTTAGACCAGATCCCAGAATGTATGTCTGAAGCTGCTCTCTGGATCCTCTCTATTAATTTATACCCCAATAAGCATAGCCTGTAACACCCGTGTGTTTGCAGGAGCCAACACTGCCCTCAACCCCCTTGTCACACATGCATTGACATCCAAACATCCAAATACTTCAGTGATGCAGTCCTCTCTAAGAATTTATGTTTTAAAAACTATTTAATATATTGTGTTTTTCTTTACACTTACTACTTGTTGCTCCACCATTGTCCATCCAAACAGACAGTTTTTATATTTTTTATTTGTGCTCTTTGAGTTCATTATTTACATCTGATTTTCCTTCTTTACCTTTACCTGTGTGGCAGTGCTAGCCTACCACCCAGCATATTATAGCTTATCTTTTCATTTAAGCTTTTTCTGTGCTGTTAATTTATTCGTCTTGCAGTGGATGTAGCCTAAGTGTAAACTGTATGTTTTTTTCTGACATTACACCCTCATTTTCAAAAACACTCTGCTTTTCAGGGTCTTTTTAAATTTTTATTTTTAACTTCTTATTTAAGATTCAACTTAAAATTGTAGGTGTGAGTCAGCTCTTTTACTTTTCCTAATACCCCCAGTATAATCTGGATTTTTCATATATATATTTATAAGCAAATCCAAGATTAAGAATCATCCAGTTGGTAAATTATAAAGTATTGACAACTCGCCCAAAGATATACTGTAAGGGAAAAAGTTTTGCTTGAATCAAGCAAGCGCTTGTTTTCCTCCAGGGACTTTGAATGTCATTTTTTTTTCTTGCATGTTGTGAAATTAGGTTTTGCTTATCATAGCTGTATGGCACGCTACTGAGGGGTGACAACACCTCAATGTTGTAAAATTAATTATATCACTAATGTGGACCTGTGCATGTGAAATAGCTGAACTCTTCCCAAATAGCTCATTAATCTTCAGACAGCCACTCCTGGGCTAGGTGAAGTGGTCTTGAATTTCAATGCACTACCTTGCTGGTATAACCTTTCCTTCTCTCCTTTACTAGCTAGAGTAGTTCAGGGAGAGCACGAACATTGAAGAGACAATAATATTGTCTGTTAGGGTCTCACTAAGACTTCTCTTCTCTGAGTCATATAATTATAAACACCTCTACAGTTTACTTTAACGCTCTTATAACATGCCAACTTGCACAGGCTTGGATTTTAAAGTGGAACTACATTAACAAGTGGCAATGTATTCTTTGATTATCAAAAAAAGAACCTCCTCTGTAAGAACTTACTTTTTACCATCTTGGTGATGAGAGGCTTAATGACTTAATAAAAAATCAAAAACAAAACCAAACTGTTATGTCTTTGGCTTTTAGAAAGAAAGAAATTATATCTAGTCCAATAAAGCTCTATTCAGGCTTTTGATAGATTCTGCTCTGTCTTCTTCTGTGTTATAGTGCTAATGGTCCTTTTTCTTTTTTTTACTGCTTAGTCAAATAATTTTTTGAGTGGTGCTTTCCCTAGAAGACCTTCTGAAAACAGCACTATCATAAACACTGACAAAAACACAGAAAAACAAAACAAAAACAATATATATATATATATATATATATATATATATATATATATATATATATATATATATATATATATATATATATATATCCAATCACGTCCAACAAGATTTTTCTGTTGGACTGGACGCAAAATTGGTGTGTTAAGGGCTTAAGAAAATCTTCTGTCCAAGTTAAACTACAACAGGCAAGAAGGTTAATGTGAATAAGATAAATGTGATGGTAATTGCTAGAGAATGGAAGACATACAAGACCACAAATATTTTCCCTCGAACTCATTCACTACGTAAGATCTCACCCCTTGAGATCTAAATGATAAAGAACTCTGATCAAATATCCCAGAACTATATACAGAGACCTGATGAATGACCCAGCGCCCCGCAGGTCATCATTAACACACCAAACTGAGAGGGGACTCAAATCCCGTAGTGCTATATGGTACCCCTGCTTAAGCCAGTACATGTCCAAACATATCTTAAATTTGCCAGAGAGCAATGGATAACCCAGGAGAGGATTGGGAGAAGGTCATGTGGTCAGATGAAACCAAAATAGAACTTTTTGAAAAACTTAACTTGCCATATTTTTAGAAAGAAGAATGCTGAGTTACCTGCCAAAAACACCATACCCACTATGAAGCATGGGGGAGAAAACATCATGCATTTGGGATGTTTTTTGGTAAAGAAGACAGAACCAATGATCTGTTGAGGCAAAAATGTATTAGGATATCTTAAGCCAAAACTCTTTTATTAATTACCATTAATTGTAGATGACACATGGCTGGGTCTTGCAGCATGACAATGATGAAAGGTATGTATACCACTTGAAAAGTAGCTGCGTAACAAAAGGTTTTCATACCCTGAAGTGGCTTAGCCAGTCTCCAAACCTAGACCCCATAGAAAATTTGTGAAGGGAGTGGAAAGTCCATGCTGTCCAACTTATTTTAAACGCACTGTGCTTAGGTTGCTGGTCTTTGCTTTGAATGACAGGTGACATTGGCTCTGTGAAACTAACTCTAGAACTTTTTTAGAAGAGACTGCAGTAAATTACATGAATAAAAAGATTACACGTATGTGCATAGCTGACTGTTTTCTACTATCTTTCTACATTAACCCCAGTGGGAATAACATTTTATCAAAGGACATTAGTTATACAGTGTGTGTTCAGCTTTTTGCTTTTTTTTTTTTTTCAATTGTTAATCTAGGAGTGTCATATTAAATATAGCTTCATAAAAAGTATGCACTTCTTTTCTGCAGTAAATAAAATCCATATGTTTGATAGAGACTAAGTGGAAAACCCAGTTTTTCTTCATTACAACCCATTAGGCTTGTGCCATTTCAAGTCAAATTGGACCAAATGATCTGATGAAATGTTCAGAGGGAAATGCTCCCTAATTGGTTCTAAGGGTGCATACCGGTCTCAGTGGATGAGCTGCATGTTCTTCTACTCAGACGGATGATTCACTGGCGGGGTTTTTTAAAGTGTTTACAGATCCTCAAGTTCAGATGTTCAGGTTTTTTATGGCTGGTTTTATTTGTAGCTTTGGACATAATTTTGAAATAGTAAATCCCAGTCTTTAGAGAAATATTATTCTATGTAGTATCTATTATGTTAGTAAATTAACATGTATATATATATAGATATATATTCTGTTTTAAACTAGAACTTAATAAACACTTAAACAAACAAATGTCCTTTATTTTTTAAATCCTTTATTACAATGTGACACGTATATACCTAGAAGTGATTCCAATGTTTTATTGATAAAGTTTTACTCTACAACCTTAAATAGATACAATGTGGAAATTCTACTTGAAGTTCCAAAAAAAAGACCTTTACCTAATCTACAAATACGTTGATTAACTGGTCAAAGGATCTAATACACTCTTTCCAATAAACATATTTCATCAAAACAGACATTGCCTAAGGTATGGTTAAACACTTTCACACCGGAACTAGTGTTTTTATCAGAAGTTGATTTCATTTTTATGATAAAACTCCAATCCAACAGTCAGTTTATAATAAAGTCGCTAAGAGTACGTTAACCTTCTAGGCACATACTGACAGAGGTTTTAAATATCCCCAGCACCCCAAAAAACTCATCACAGAGTAACATGACAGACATTGTACAGTAAGAGTCACCATGGCCAATTTCCACATACATTGGTATTCACTATTTTCTCTCTTCATCTGCTAAGCACATCACAACCTCATCTCTATTACCCCTGCTGCACTATTTTTACCTGCTCCTAGATACTGTCTCCCTGTATGTGACGTCAAAGCAAGTGAGAGGAACAGAGAGCGGATGAGCAGTGAGAGAGAAAGAGCTATTAGCTAGTTATTATTACAAATCACTTTAGCTCACTTTCTGCAATCTCATTTCCAGGAAAAATATCAAGTTGTAATAGTCAAGCCCTGGTAATATTATTTTTCCATGCTTATAGCAATTTTCAGTTCGAAGGGCAGTGTTAAAGGGGCATAGTAATATTTTATGACATTTTTCAAATTTATATGCCAGTAGCTCAATGCAGTTACATACCAAGTTTTTACTGAAGTGTACTGTATAACATCCTGCTGGTGTGTTATTTGTTATTTTTGTAAAAACATGTTTACTTCCAAAAGGAATAAGACTCAAATAGCACTCCAAATGCACTATGAATATTGGTGTTTTCTAAAGCAGAAGGTAAAGCTGCAGAGCGTTTCAGATGTTGCTGTGGAGTGCTTGGCTAAACACAATTATGCTGGTAGTATTGATAGGGATGCTATTCTTAGCCCAAACAGTGCAAATGATGTTATAAATCAAAACACTTTATTGAAACAAACATATTGGAGGGATTTTGAGTGGACTACTCAAAATCAGATTTTATTCAGGGTTCGCCCACAATGCACTTAAAGGCACACAGTGTAACTTTTGGCCACTAGGGGCACCAGTGCCACAGCACTGTCGCAAAAGTGAAAAGTCCGCCGGCCAGTCCCCCGTGTCTTTAGAGGTTTCCGTGCTCTCGCACAGCTAACTTTCTTTGATTGCTGGTTAAAAGGCTTTTGCTGAAGTGCAATTATCAGTTATAGCTGTGCTGAAGGCGGGAAAAACATCTAAAACGTGCAGCACAGCAGTCCTCAAGGACTGACTAAGGGCATGCCTGCTAGCTCTACACATGTAAAAACAGCTGCTCTGCCAATGACAGGAAAAAAAATCAACAAAGAAGTATCATGGGCGTAAAAGATTACCACTACCATCTGCTTTTACTAAACATCGAAAATAATAACAAAGATATGTGACTGTATACTAGAAGCAAACATTGCGGCTCTCTGGAGATCTCTGCCGGGGCAACCCGGACTGCGCCGCTCGGCACCGAGGACCAGTGGTAAAGCTCCAGTGAACAGCCACAGCCTTTCACTGCTCGTATTTTGCTTATACTAAACATTGAAAATAATAAAGATATATGACTGTATAATAGAAACAAAGTGTTAACCTACCAGTCTAATAATAAAGTTGAGAAAAGAAAATTGGTTTTACATTCAGCTTCTTCTTTCAGCCTTCGCCTACGAAAAAACTCCTTTCCAAGATCAACTCTTGTTTTATCTTGTGCACAATCCCTTTCCTATCTTCTTTTTTAGCCTTCTCAGAAGGTTTAAACATTTTCCTTGCCTCAGCCATGACCAATAGTTAACCAGGCAGAAGGATATCAGAGCATTAGCTCCTTGACTATATAAGAACCGGTTGCCGTAAAGCGATACATACTTCCAGGTCACATGACCTGGCCAACGACGGTACGTCAACTCTCAATTTACATAGTTGGTAATTGATAGTGTCAAGCGCTGTATATTATCCTGAGGAATCATTTAAAATAACTCATATAGTCAACTATTTAGGTCACAAATTCTACAATGCAGAGGTTGGGACTCGAGTTTGTGACTCGTACTCGAGTCGCACTTAAGTCACATATTTAATGACTTCAGACTCGACTTAGACTTGCATTTGAAGGACTTTAGAATTGACTGAGACTCGTGATTTCCGACTTGTGAACAATATTTTATTCCAGTGTTTTACCAACTTGACTGATCGCCGCTCGCCTTACCCGCACACAGAAGAGGTAAAAAAAAATAAAAATAAAAAAAAGTAGCACTTGTTGCCAGTATGGCCACACACAGTCTTTGACACAAGGGGGAGCAAACAACTCAAAGACCCAAACCGTGAAGCACTCAAGTACAAGTGTTTTATTTATACAAAAAGCCACAGCAAAAGTAGCATAATAAAACAGTCCTTTTCTTCTCCTGATAAAACCTCAAATTCAAGAGTTTTTCTTAAAAATCAGAGGCTGGAAGCTGGGCTCCGCTTGTTATGCTGCTTCTGGTGCGGGCGATCTGTCTGCAGCGCGCCCTCTGACTGATCCACAGCTGACTCTGCGCGCTCCGGCACTGTTCCACTCCCTGGCGTGCCAAACCCCTTTCCAGACCGATCCAGCTAAAAAGAGAAGCAAGGAGAACGCCAGCATCCACGCGCCAAAACCC
>NW_015151792.1:60652-78836 GCF_000732505.1 Cyprinodon variegatus | reverse complement strand
CTTGGTCCACCACATCTAATTTTATCAGCCACAGTGCAGTGCAGGTGTACAGCCAATGACATAACAAACATAAGGCAATAATTCAGGACCTTATTATTTCATGCAACCTCCCCTTGTCTTTGATCGACAACCCCAGCTTTAAAAGCTTCATGGCAGTGGTAGAGGAGAAATATGTTGTGAATAATGTTGTAAATTGGCACTAAATAAATAAACTGAATTAAATTGAAAATACTGCCCGCCAAGTCATTAAGTTACAAAAAGTTATTGCCACAATCTTTCTTTTATAAAAGTATTGTTATTGTCCTGCTATTTGTGTAGGGTTTTTCTTTATCTCTTGTAGTTGCTAACCTCATATGTATTAATAAAAGGCAGGATTGTGATTGTTTTTTTCCCACAGTCCTCATTTTTACTTAAAAATAAAAGAGCAGACATTTACTGCTAAAACTAGAAAAAGTTGTAACCACAAATGTCAGGTAAATACTGTAGGAAAATAGTTTTTTTTGAAAGAAAAAAAACAAAAAATGCAAAATTTATCTGGAAAAATTTTTTGCGTGTGTGCTTTTTTTAATTGTATTTTTCATTTAGCAGTTCAAGATAATGATCATTCCATAGATATAATAGCGACCTTTAAGCTATACCATCTCAGTGACGGAGATGAAAACACAAGGAGAAACAAGCAAGCACGAAAATTATTGCACTTTTTTTAATTAATCAAGTGATTAGAATTTTTTGTGCGATTAATTGATTATTGCGACAGGCCTTCTCAAGACTTGAGACTTTACTTGAGCTCTCAAGACCTGAGACTTGACTTGGACTTGCAAAAAATGACTCGTGAACATGTCTGCTACAATGTGCCTTTAATGCGAAAATAATATTTTGATGCATTTAATTTGTATTCATTCCAATGAGAGGTTTTAGCCAGCAACATTTTGCTTTTTATTTAATAAAAATATTTTTTATCTTGACCTAACGTATAATTTTTTGCATTTGTAGGAATATGAACTTTTTTCCTCCTTGATATACTGATAGAAGACTTGTGGGGAGGGATTAACTAGAACTGCAGATCGATTTATATAACTGATATTGGTTGTTCTTCTAACACACCGAAATGCTGCCTTGCATTTGCATTGCAGGATTGTTGAGATCAGTCCAGCTCCAACAACAGTTGCCTTGATTAATATTGATATAATTGTTTATTGATACTGCAGGCAGATGCAATGCATGTCTGTTTGTCTGTCTGCATGTCTGTGCACAGTCCTGGATTTCTCAAATGGATTATTAAAACTTTTTTTGTATAAGCATATACTGTAACTGACAATTCTCTGTCACTATTACTGACAATTCCTCTTCAAACCAGGGTCTTCTGCCAGACATGTGGCAAATTAAGTGTGTTAATGTTGTCTCATTATATAAATGCAACAATAGCATGACCTAATTTAAAACTGTCTTCTGCCATTGCATGCATATTAGCAAAATAGCATTTTTATTTTCATTGAATCATAAAGTTCAATTTTGAATTTACAGGTGAGGACAAATTTTTAAAAATCCAGCCAAATTACCCAACTTGCAGTGTGCATTTCCAGTGCAAATTGAAAAATTACAGCACCCTTTCTCTGTCGTAGGAGGCCTCTCACATTCTCTGGGATTTGGACAGCCTCTTGTTGGCGTACTATGATGTAATGGGCCAGAATTACAATTTTTAAAGGATGGAATCCCTAATAAGGGACAAACTTATTGTCTGTTACTCTGCAAAGGTGGTTGCCTGGCAGAAGCTTGTGCTGTTTTGAGAGTCCCAGCATTGCAAACTTTGGAAACCTGTCTAAGTAAGTAAGTAAGTAAGTAAGTGAGTGAGTGAGTGAGTGAGTGAGTGAGTGAGTAAGTAAGTAAGTAAGTAAGTAAGTAAGTATACAAATAAGTAAGTAAGTAAGTAAGGAAGGAAGGAAGGAAGGAAGGAAGGAAGGAAGGAAGGAAGGAAGGAAGGAACTCTTTATTGGTCCAATGTTTCATTTACAATAAACACAAGTAAATGACATACATATACTCATATATAACAAACCAAAAGAAAAAAAAAAAAAAAAAAAGTCCACCCCCTGAAAAACTGAGAACAAGCATTTCATTATTTACATGACATAAAACATCTCCACCTTCCCAAAAAGAGATAAACTCATTCAATAATAAGCAAACTCTCTCCGAAAACGTGTAGCCACCAGGCCCCTGAACATCACTTCTGCATCTACAGAATCTGCATCCTTCATTTTATTTCTCCTGGTGAGCCATATGCTCATCTTTGTCTGACCAAACAAAAAATTAACCAAACAAATATTCCTCTGTAGTTCTGATGAATATCTGGGACCAAAAATCAACAGTTCATTATTAAAACTGTGTCCTAAACCAGCCATCCACTTATCTTCTTTACTACTACAGACCATGACCACACTTTTAGATGGATTGTACTTAATGTCATGCTTCAAACCGCACTCCGAACAGATGTTAAGTAGTTGCTGTAACCCAGCAGTATTTTGACTAAATATTACCAAATCATCTGCCTAAATCAGGTGATTAACTACAGGGTTACCAGCCACACAACCAGTGTTACAAGCTCCCAACTTGCTTGGTAGGTCATCCAGATACAAATAAAAAAAAACTGGGGACAAAATCCCACCTTGCCTCACTCCGTTACTAACTTTGAATGGAGCCAAGACACGGTCCCCCCATTTAATGTGCATTGTTTGCTGAGCATACCAATATGACAGAATACGAATAATATACCCTGGTACACATTTGTGCCAGTTTCATGAAATATTTTCTGTGACTGACCCTGTCAAATGCTTTTAATGCATCTGGGAAACATAAAAACAGAAGAGTTCTGCTTATTATATTTAGAAATAATCCCTTTTAGAGCATATATGCACATATCTGTGCCCAGTCTAACCTTAAAACCAAAATGGTTATTTGAAGATTCTATAACCCCTAATATCCAGTCCAGCAAGATTAATTCAATCATTTTTTAAACCATACTGGCCAACGCTATTAGATTGTAATTATCAGAACTGCCAATCTTCCCACTTTTATCTTTGATGATGCACACTAACAGGATACTTAACACAGAGTCAGGTGAAAGACTATTTGTAAGAAATGCCGTAAAACTAATCAAAATGAGAGGACCTAGCCTTTAAATGCTCTGCTGAGATGCCATCTAATCCAGTGGCTATATTGTTAGACAATTTGGAAATAGCTTTATGGACTTCATACGGCCGGATTTCATTTCATACATTATAAATGTATTGTATTTGCATCCCAAATGGAATGTGACTGGCAGTAGATAACTCATACAGGATTTTCATGTCGGTCAATGAGGCATGTGCATCTGCTGTAGTTACACAGTGATCCAACCATGAGGTTGGATGCCTCACTAATGTACATACAACTACCTGTTGGCAGCAGGACTTTAGTTGAGAGAACTACCCCCCAATCCTCAACTGGCTTAAATGATTGCCAAATATAGATTTACTATTAGTGGTATCAGAGTTCATGTCACCAATAACAAACACATTAAAAACTTATCTTGTATAGAAGAGTTAATAAAGACAAGTTTTTTAAGATACTCAGTTTCATTTGCAAGGCACTCAAGGGGTGTACACATTCAGGATAACACATTCCTTATCATTTTTTGTCAGGTGTATAGCTATGCACCAGTCCAATTCAAGTTGAATTGACCCATGGATCCAGTGTCTTATCCCATAATATTGCAACACCACCGGGAATCCATTCTCGTATTATTCCATTACTAATATCAACACCAGACTCCCCAGCTCTGTGGAAACGCTCATTTACAGAGTTCAAACCTTCTAAATTCTGCTTTGTCAAAAAAGTTTCTTGTAGACACAGCACATCACATTGGCGCATAGTTGGCCACTCAGTCTCCTCTCCTGTGGAACCAACTACCAGTTTGAGTCAGTGAGGTAGACACCCTGTCTACTTTAAAGGGTAGGCTTAAAACGTTCCCTTTTGATAAAGCTTATAATTAGAGTGGCTCAGGTTATCCTGAGCCACCTCTATAGTTATGCTGCTATAAGCTTAGATTTCTGGAGGTCATAGGGACCCCTTTTTCATCATTCTGCTTCTTTCTATCTCTATTCTCCCACTCTGCAGAATCTGTTAGTTCAATCTCTAACATTAAGCTCTCTCTGCACAAACCACCACATTACAACCCCTAGTAGACCAGCGACCGAACCACAGTGGTGAGTTTGCCCAAAATAAAATCAAAAAGCACTCCAAGCAGTTCAGTAAAATCAATGAATACAAGTGTAACACCGCCAATGCAACCAATCATTTCTATGCTCAAAACTCATTCAGAAATTTGTCATTTACATCTCACTTGGAGCATCGGACCTAGGGCTGGGCGATAATTCAATAACGATATATATCGATTGATAGACGTGTGGTGCAATAGAAAAAAAGAGGGTCGATAAAAGTTCGATAAAAAAGAAACGCAGTTTTCCTTCCTTCTCATTGTAGCCTAGCATGTAGGTTTATGCTAGTCACTGCTTCCTCCCAACCAATCACAATCGCGGACCCAGGCACGCCGTCACCAAGCGCCGCCCTCTCAAACCACAACACAGAGCACATGAAGATGTCGCAGCAAGGAGAGGCGGAGAAAATTGTTTCAAAGAAGGGTTTTTGTAGTTCGGCAGTCTGGCAGTATTTTGGTCATGGCAAGTCGGACCAAAAACAAACCACAGTCATCTGTAAAATGTGTAGGGAACCAGTGAAAACCAGTCTGATAACGAAACCAACTTTTTTTTTTTTTATCATCTCAGCCGCTCACACCCGCAGGAGTACGAGCTGTGTAGGCCCCGGCGCGGCTCTCCTCAGAGGAATCTTCGGGAATTTCGGGAAATATATATATATATATGTTCAGTTCTGGGCAGTTTCCCACGTAGTTCTAACAATTGAGATAAAAATGCTGAGGGGCCAGCAACTTCAAAGTAATAACTCAGGTTAAAGCAGGAAACGGGGGCGGCGGTGGGGGGCATTTATTTATTTGTTATATTTATTTTGGTCGCTTTTCTGGTCACTTTAGTTTATTCTTTGTCAGTATTTAATAACATAACCCAGGTCTCTTAAGTTATTTGTCTTTAAAACAATTCTGTTATGGTTAAAACATTTGGTTAAATAAAGATTTAATTCGAAGTCTGTGTTTGTGTTTTTTATTAAAATTAAATCATTTAGCAATATTATAAAAAGTCCAGGCAGAGCTGCACATAAAATATGGTTTCAAATCTTTTCAATAATTATCGATATCGATCAATATGCATTTTTTTTTATCGATAAGCTTTTTTTCTATATCGCCCAGTCCTAATCGGACCCAAGTTATTGATTAGAGATTCCAGGAACTCCCCACATGTCAGTCAGCCAGTTTCCAGCCAAGACAGCCAATTCCCCGTCCTGTTGTCAGTAATAATGTTACAGGTTCCTCAGCAACATCTGACCTAGCCAAGTATTTAGCTAGCAGGGATTTGGTTAGCTCAGGGCTCTTGACCTTTGATGACAAATCAGAAAATTATTGGGCATGGAAGGCTTCCTTTTTGAATGCTATAGTAGGACTCTATTTATCCCAAGAAACGCATTAGACCTACTATGCAAATGGTTAGGCCCAAAATTATCCAAGCAAGCAAAACATATAACCTCAGCACACATCTATGATGCCTCGGCTGGTGTCAAAATAATATGGAAAAGACTTGAGTAGAGTTATATTCTCCTGAAACAATAGAGAATGCACTTCTGAAAATGCTTCAACATTTTCCCATAATAACAAAAAGAGAAAATCACAAAATAACTTTGAGAACTTGCTGACCTGCTTACAGAGCTTACAGAGCACATGTAGATGCGTGGCTTCAGTTACCTAGACACATGCCAGGGCATCACTCCTATTGTTCAAAAACTCCCATTCGACCTCCAAGAGAAATAGATCACTTCAGCATCTTATTACAAAGAACAGTATCATGCTTCCTACCCACCATTTCCAGTCTTTGTGAAGTTTGTGTGTGACATTGCCAAAACTCTTAACGACCCAAGCTTTGCTCCTCTGCTCTCTACTGGTGACCCAGGTTTTTCTAAACTAGAAAGATAGAACAAGCCCTACTTCAAGATTGCAGTGTTGGTCCACAAAACTGAAATAACTGCTCCAAAAAACACATGATCCTACTGACAAAAAGTTGGTTGACCCTGATAAACAGTGCTCACTCCACAACAAACCACACTCACTTTGTAAGTGGTTTGGTTTCAGAGCAAAGAATTTGGATGAAAGAAAAGGATCCTCAAGGGAAAAAAAAAAAACATTTGTTACAAGTGCTGTTCCTCTGTCAACCACATGGCAAAATATTGTGACACAAGTGTACACTGCAATGAGTGTAAAAGCGACCACCATGTAAATGCACTGCACCCTGGACCCGCTCCACAGAAAGCTCAAGCTCCAGAGTCAGCAGGCCCAGAAGAGCACAGCGGGGAGCAACCAGAAAATGTCACTTCAGTCACTATATCCAAATGCACAGAGATTTCTGGAAAAGGTAACAGTCTACGCTCCTGCTCAATAATCCGTCTGGTAAACATTTATCCTGCTGGACATAAAGACAAAGCAGTAAAAGCTTATGCTGTGTTAGGCAAGAAGAGTAATAGGTCTTTAGCACAGACTGAATTCTTTACAATATTCAGCATAAACACTGTCAGCAAGGTTTACACTCTGAAAACCTGCTGAGGCATTGGAGAGACAAGGGTACGGCAAGCTCATGGCTTCATCATAGAGTCTCATGATGGTTCAACAAGCATCCAGCTTCCCATGTTAATCAAGTGTGATGTGCTCCCAGATGATCGATCTGAGATTCCAACACCTGAGGTAGCAAAGCATTACACTCATTTCCAACATTTGACTGACAAGATTCCAGATATGGACGCAAACACTGCAATACTGGTCCTCCTTGGATGGGATATGCCAAGAGTGCACAAGTTCAGAAAACACTATAATGGCCCACACGACACCCCTGCCATGCGATTGACCTTGGCTGGGTCATAATAGGTGAGGTCGGCCTAGGAGGGGCTCAACAACCAAGACCAAGCAGTCAAACATCTCACTTTACTGTGTCGAATGCTTGACAAAAAGCTCCACATGAAGGAACGCTTCTTCAACCTCATGCAGAGGATGTTAAATGCAGAACATGCTAAACCAGTTTCGCCCCTCGATAAAGAGCAATAGTGTTAGTACCTACCAATTTTTGGCATCCACCATCCTTGCAAACCAAATCAGATATGGGTAGTATTTGACTTTAAAACCACTCATGAGGATATCTCCTTGAACACTATCCTACTGAGTGGTCCAGACATGAATAACAAACTCCTGGGGTCCTGCGTTTCCGCAAGGACCCTGTGGTAATCGCTGCACACATAAAACAAATGTTCTTTTGTTTCATTATTTGTTAAGACCACAGAGATTATGTGAGCTTCCTGTGGTGTAAAGAAAACAATTCTACCAAGCTTATCAGAGAGTAAAGAATAACTGTACATGTATTTGGAAACAGTCCCTCACCTGCCACCGCAATATACGACTTACGGAAGGCTCTGGCTTCAAAAGATGAATACACTGAAGAGGCCAAGCAGTTTGTTCTAAAGAACTTTTATGTTGACAATGGACTGGGTTCTTTGCCTGCAGACATAAGTGCTATTGAAACACTGAAAAGCACCAAAGAAATACTTGCATGAAATGATGCACAACCATCATTTCATAGGCCTTACACTGCCTTGCGTTGTGCATAATTTAGGCTGTTGTTGTACATAAGTCCTGGACTCACTATTTATACTTTATCTATATGCCAAAAATGGAAAAATACATAGAAAGTTCAGCATATGCCAACGTTTTAAGAGATTCTGGGATGTCGGGCATACGCTGGCTAAATTGGCAAGGTGTGACAGGGTCAATAGAAAGAAATAATGCATCAAACATTAACAGATGGAGGACTTTATTTTCTCTTTTATTCAAGAGTTGGTGCTTACTGTAGCTTAGAATTACAAATTTAAAAGTGTATATTTGTCCTACTTGCATACCTCTGAACAATTTTGATTGATGAATAATTAATCATTGTTTGTGTTCATTTTCATCTGCAAGTTTGGACCTCTTTTCCATTGTTAAACATTTTTTAAGTGTTGCTGTGTAGTGAAAATAACTGTGAATGCATGTCTTGCGATGCATTTTAGCTCAGCAGGAACCACAGTGCTCCCCACCTGCTTGGATCATTAAAGCCAAACCTTGTCCAAGGTTAATCTCTCTCTCGCTGTATATTTGCATTCATTCTTATCTGCATCACACCACTCAACTGAGTGTCAGCTGCCCTGACAGTGGCTGAAACTTAATCGTCTTTGTACATTACAGATGGGCCTTCAACAAAGAATGTACTGTATAGACCAAAACACACACAGCACTTTCTGCCTGCTGGTGAAATATCGTCCCTTTAGAAAGCCACCTACAACTCTTTTATGAATTTTCAGTTTCAGTTTCATTCTTTAGTTGGCAATTGCTGGATTTTAACCTTATGGAACTGAACATGGGAGCACCGTACTAAGTTATGTGTGCCATTACTGTATTTAACACACACATAAGGCGCACCAGATTATAGGGCGCAGGTTTTATATACCGGTACATATCCTCTACTACGTTTAAATACCTCTACTGCGTATTTAAAAATAGAGCGGGAGCAAAACTGAGTCTGTTTGTGCTTTATTCATGTATTTATTACAAAGTATTAATCAAACCTGGAAGCTGGCCATGAGACAGACACATCGCTGATGACACAGAGCAATGTGATCACTCCTCTGAAACAGTTTATTGACGCATAAATTTACTTCAAATGCAGAAATCTGCTGGCAGAATATGTTCGCTTTTATTATCCTGGTGCCTGCAGTTTAGATTATTTAGATGAAAAACACCTACCAGCTGCCGCGGTGAACCGCAAGGAGGCGACCCGGCCAGAGGCTGCTGTTGCATGGGATTCCTACTGACAGCGCACCACTGTATGTGGGAGTCTGAGCGGCTCCGACAGAACTAATATTAGAAGGCAGGATGGTAATCTGGATGAACTGACTGCAGTGATTAAGTTTTCAGATGGACTTTCTCACTCAAAAACATATTAAAACTACTTTATTCCCACTGATCACAGCAAATATAGCTGCAAGGCAAAGAAAGGATAGAGCATCTCCGCCCAAAGCGCGTCAGACACAGTTTTGCACCGCACAGCCAGAGCAGCAGGCTGCATCAGCCGCCCGTCACAACTAAACTGGTACAAGCAGCAAAAATGAAGCAGAAGACGCAATTTTGCTGCTCTTGCTGCATCCGGTGTGAGCGTAGCATTACTTTGAACGGCTGGTTCACACTGATGTCGAGCGCTTGAAGTTCCTTTGTCAGACCTCCTGAAATAACAGCAAGCACAGCGTTCATTTGTTTCACCATGTTTTTCACATGTGAGATGGGCACGCATGTAGTCACAGATTAACAGCGATGGGTGGATGCGTGGAAAAAAACACCTGGTCTCCTTACATACACCTCCCTCAGGCACTCTTTCAGAAGTCTGTCTTGAAGTCTAAACCTATAGCAGCATAACTATAGAGATATCTCAGGATAACCTGAGCCACTCTAACTATAAGCTTTATCAGAAAGGAAAGTTTTAAGCCTATAGTCTTAAAAGTAGACAGGGTGTCTGCCTCACGGACTAAAACTGGTAGTTGGTTCCACAGGAGAGGAGCCTGATAACTAAAATGTCTGCCTCCCATTCTATTTTTAGACATTCTAGGAACCACTAGTAAACCTGCAGATTGAGAGCGAAATGCTCTGTTAGGAACATAAGGAACAATCATATCTCTGATATAAGATGGAGCTTGGCCATTTAAGCCTTTATATGTGAGAAGGATAATTTTAAATTCTATTCTGGATTCAACAGGAACCCAATGAAGAGAAGCCAGGATAGGAGAGATATGATCTCTCTTTTTAATTTTCATCAGAACTCTGGCTGCAGCATTTTGGATCAGCCGAAGGCTTTTAACTATGGACTCGTTTCTCAGCATCAATCCTGGACAGGATAATTTTAACTTTTGCAATATTCCTCAGATGTAAGAAGGAAATTTTAGAAAGCTCATTGACATGGGATTTAAATGACAGGTCCTGATCAAAAACAACACCAAGATTTTTTACTTTATGATTTGAAATCAGTTTAACCCCATCCAATTGAAGTGACTGGCTAATCAGCTTCTTTTTCAAAGACTCTGGTCCAAAGACTATAACTTCTGTTTTGTCTGCATTCAGAAGCAGAAAGTTAAGAGTCATCCAGGTTTTTATGTCTTCAAGACATGCCTGTAATTTATGTAATGGGTTAGCTTCATCTGGATTTATAGACAGATATAGCTGGGTATCATCAGCATAACAGTGGAAATTAATCCTATGCTTTCTAATAATTCTACCAATTGGGAGCATATATAAAGTAAAGAGAATTTGTCCTAGCACTAATCCCTGTGGTACTCCACAGGTAACCTTTGAGCATGTGGAAGATCTGTCATTAACGTGAACAAACTGAATTCGATCAGATAGATAAGATTTAAACCAGTCTAGTGCTGTACCTTTAATTCCAACAAAATATTCAAGTCTTTCTAAAAGAATATTATAGTCAACTGTCTCAAATGCAACATTGAGATCCCACAGGACGAGCACAGATACAAGTCCATCATCTGAGGCCATTAGGATATCATTAGTGACTTTCACCAGAGCTGTTTCAGTGCTATGATGAGCTCTAAAGCCAGACTGAAACTCTTCAAAAAGTTCATTATGATGAACAGTAGTGTATAGGATTTCCTGAAAGCGCGTTCACGAGTCTACGGAAACCGCGGCAGACCAAACCAGACGAAAGTGCGCATTCAGCTCAGCGAAGAACTCATGCTCTTCCTCAACACTGAAGTCCTCAGACATTTTTCTTTCGTTGTTTCTTTCTTTGCACAGGTAAACAGCACATTTCTTCTTCTACGCTTGCATTATTGGCAAAGCAGACGCTGAATGCGCACTTTCATCTGGTTTGGTCTGCCGGCTTCCGTAGCGTCGTGAACGTGCAGGTGCGCGCTTTCAGGAAATCCTATACACTACTGTTTATGCTCTAAAAACATTCTAAATGACTTTGTTTCGAGTAAATTATGGATGCTACCCACTCAGGACACTTGGAATACATTGGACGAGCAGTATGGAGGAATATTGACACGTTTTTTGTGGACTTTTATGGACCTTTCTGTCTCGGGCACCATAGACCTCCATTATTTGAATGTCAGCAGACAGCAAGAAGCCTCCCAGATCTCCAGATGCATTTGAGATATCAAAAAAGTACTCCATGGTGTTGTTTAGCATGGGGGTGAGTAGAAAATGAAGGCTAATCATGTTTTGGGTGTACTATTCCTTTAAGAAAAGGCATGTCACATTGCATTACATCATGCCAACCGCAAATGCAGAAAATTTCAGACCACTAGCTTCAACAGTTCCAGAGCTTTGGGGCTTTGAACTGTTGGTGTCACAAGCGTCTCCTAATCTCTCCAAATTACAGTACACTTACTTACCCAATGGTTTTGTTTAAGTGCTGAAGAATTGTATTCAATATCATTGTTCATTTTTGTAAAAAGGATAAATTGAAATGGTCCTTATATGACATTTATAACCATAATAATGTGAAACTCTGACTGGAAGTAATTATACACATATATTAAGCACAATACTGTAATAACTTTACAGTATCTACATGAAGTCTAAGCACTAGTCTTGATTTATTTAAAGTAGGACTGATGTCTCTCTGGAATTCTACCTAGAAAATCCCTGGGAGAAAACATTTGTGTTGTGTATACAACTGCAAAAACAAACAGGAGGCTCAGCTAACTGCTTTAATGCAATGTTCTAATTTGACTTTACCTTTAGCATGTTTGCCAGTAAAATCTGCTCAGAGCCTACTCCCAATCATCATGGGAGTGGTCTTGGGAATTACCTGTTTGAACAAAAACTCAGTTGGCAACGCAAACAAAAGAAATAAGCTAGTTTGTTTTTAATCTTCTCCTGTGTGCATTTGCTGTTTTTCTCTCTTTCCAAGTTGTTAAAGAAAAACTTTCCTGTCCAAAAGACTCACATCCATGAGGTCATAGATTCACATTTGTAACATATTGAAGCAGATCATCATCAGTGAACTTTTGAACAGCTCAGCGAGCTGTGTTGAGAAGTCTGTTGGGATATAAAGACCAGAAGTCAAGTTCCTTAATAGGACATTGACTGATTGACTGACAGACAAGCTCCCTGTTCCTTTTTTTTTTTGCAGGTGCAATATATGTGTGTGGGCTAGCACACTGAGCACACAAGCATTGACGGGTTGGTGTCATCTCCCTCCTTTCATCAAAACTTTTACACATCTTTCTCTTTTCCCACTTGTCTGTTGCTAAAGACACCTTGACAGATTGAAATGCTGAGTTCTCCAGTCCGTGGATGGCTACACTGGTGAACCTCAGGGACGTTTAATCAATACCAAAATATAATCAATACATCAGAGAGAAACCATCCATATATTTAGCACAAATAACACTTAAATGGACAGATATTGCTCATTTAAATTCACCTTAAATGATCGTTATTTACTCAAACAGAATATTTAATTTTAACTTAGAGTATGGTTGCATAGATGCATCCATCATTAAGTAAATGCCTCTTTAATGCCCCTGTCAGACCCTGACGATTTATGCCAGCGTATACCTGACATAAGGAAAATGTGGTAAAAATGCTGGCATACATCGGATAAGTTATGGTAACGTTTTGTATAAATTATGAGCATGCTGAGGCACACTGACACAAGCTGGCACACATCGAAATATGGCGAGTATGTCGAGAAATTTTGAGCATGAAACACGTTAAGTGTAAGTTACTCATAAGTCTATCAAAGATAGGCTCTGTGTATGCACCTTGACATTCTATCTCTCTGGTTCTTTTCCCTGAATAGTGATCACCCGGGACAAACTCTTGAAATAACACTTCATAACTTACATTTATTAAATAACCAGTAGACTTGACAACAGATTCTGATAGAAATTGTAATCCTACTCAGATCAGAGAAATTGTTAAGAGTTTACAGAAGTCAGTTGTTCCACTCTGGGCTCACCTCTCAGGAAGTGGCCCAGATTAACAGGTAAAAAGACATTTTATACATCTCCAGTCTGCCACATCATCTTATTTTACATCATAAATGTTAGCAGATGATTAGACATCCATGGTTCCAGCCTTATAAAAATATTACACTTCGTTCTTAGCTGAAGGACACTCCTCTCATTCCATTTCCAAATCTTTGCCACGTACAGAATGAAGATTATAACTGCATATCCAGACAGAGGAACTGTCTTAATTAGATTAAAAGATCAGTTCTGACGAGCAAGAGGCAGCCAATACCAATGTGTCATAAAGTCACACATCTTCAATGATAATTATCCTAACGATTGTGATGTTTGGCTTGTCCAAAACTTTTGAGTTTGTGACTGCAAACCTTTCTTTATTTTTCCTTTTTCTTTTGTATTTATTCTTTTTTTGGTGGGCGGTAAACAGCAGCAGCTGCCTTGCAGCAGAACCTTCTTGCTGCAAGGCAGCAGTGCTACCCACTGCGCCACTGAGCAGCCCCCTTGTGCATCATTTCATGGGCATTACGCTGTCGTGCATAATGCTTAAGTTAGGCTGTCGTTGGGCATACATTCTGGACTCCTAATGAATATGCTATGTATATGCCCAAGATAAAACAAAAAAAAACACAGAAAGTTCACCATATATCAGCGTTTTAGGAGATTCTGGGACGTCAGGCATACACTGTCTAAATCGGCAAGGTGTGACTGGGTCCTAACTTTTTAAACTTCTTATCAATTTACAGCTATACGGTAAATTTCAAAAACTATTCCTATATATTTTTTTTTTAAAATCTAACAACATAGAAACAACTGCTTTAACTGAAGATATAACTGGAAGTCTTTTGCGGTGTCTGTCTATTGGATTTGCATATCTAGAGTTGGATTTTCTACACATTGTTCCTCACAAAAAATGTAGTTTAAGCTCTGTCAAACTGTTTTTACCTGATGATCACGTCTCTTATCTTTTATGCTTCCTAATCCCTATTATTATCTAAAAAATCAATTTAATTACAATGGCTTATGAGACCAACTGGTTTTATTTAAAGGAAAAGTCCGGTCAGCAACGGATAATTAATGGATCATTATCTATACCTAAAACGAATACGTTTGCAGTGATTTAATGAATTTATCGTTAATCAGTAAAAAAATAAAAATAATAATTTTCGTTGCGATCACTGAGTCCAGGAGCGGCTATTTATGCACAAATATAGTAACACCTCACTCCTGACATCTTCCAGCAGTGAGGTCAAAGTGCAGTAAGCCGACCCCCATTCTCCCCTGTTTACAAGCAAAATTAATGGGAACTATTATAAACACCTGCAATCAACAACAATTGTTTAAGATTTCGGGAGGACTTCCCTATTAAAATTCATGAGAGCTATAGTTAAACTGACAAGCCCACTTACATGGCATCAAAGTGCTGTCCAAATCTCCTGCCAAGCTGGTTTCCTGGCAGCAACTTTAGTTTAGAGTGTTTCTTTAAGAATTTCAAAAAACAATCCACATTCTTAATTCTGACTCTCATAAATGATCCTCCACCTGGTTAACCTGTGTTTCTTGTGCTAGAAGAAACTACCTATTGATTCTAATGAACTGCTTAAATCAGTCTTGTTTCCCTGGTGTCTCCCTGGTACTGTACATGTGGGTCAGATCTCTTAAACAGGTCATGACAATAACTCCCTCTCTTACCAACAAGCCAGCAAAAATCACATTACTTTGTGGCCGCTAAAGCATTTTGGAATGGTTTCTATAGCTTCTTAAAGTTAGCTTTGTATGTTATGAAAGTTAATCTGGTATACAATCAAATTCAGACTGAAGTCATCTCATCAAAATAGTGGCAGTTTTTGCATAACATTAAACCACAGTGTCACCAACATTAAATAATCTAAAAAAAACAGAGTTGGACAGAAAATGGAATCTGTGCTTTGATCCTGTGTTGCAACATATGATAATAAATCTATTGTGCAGGTTGGTTACCAAAGCATAGATCAATTCTTATTAGATTGTAATCACCAGTGTATAGTTACATTCAGAAAGATTCAACATAGTTTAGATCTGGTTTAGTCCATACATATTTGACTATTTACCACAACATTAAGAGCTTACTCTGCAATTTAGGAAAATACTGAATAGTTTTTGCATTGAGTTGGGCTTATACCTTAATGCATCATTTAATTAATTAGCCAAGTGCTCCTCCTTCTCAAGGCTGTAATGTGCTATTGCTCCTGCCAGTGCTCTTAAACATGTCAGGATTCTGAGTGAATATGGTGGAGGAGTGATGGCTTTCTGCAGGTTCAGGGTGTCAGGTAGATAAATATAAGGGCCAGCCAATTCATTCAGTCTCTTTCAGTCTCAGCACTGGCATCGTTCTCCATTTCCGCAGGTCACTGCTGAATGACTGCAGATTACATCGGCAAGCCTCTGATGTCTGCGGGGACGTGGCAATCAGACTGAAATGACACAGGGTGGTGACAGTTGAACCCTACTCTCCGACACCTTCCAACATGACACCCATTCACAGCAGCTGGCCCCATGACACTAATCTGATTCTAGTCTGTAAAGAACGCTGTTTGGTGCCCACCAGCGTCTACTAAAAAAGGAAATGATCAGCGGGCCAGGGGCATTCTTGTGTTACCTGCGGGTACTGCACAGGACTGTGATCTTGGGTCATGTTTAGAGAGACATGAAAAAGCTACATTACAGATTAAATATATATCCAGTCTGATTTGGAGCTGTGTAAAAAAAAACAAAAGTACTGTAGTGGCAAAAATATTTAATGCATGAAATTGTGTCTAAAATTGTTCACCCTCGGGAAGCCTTGTCCACCCTTTCAATGAAACCTATCCCCTGCAACCATCCCCAGCTTCGGGGAAGCATGAGGTAAAGATAAACTGAGTCAGCTGACTTGTTTAGAGACAAGAGAAAGACCCCTAATTGGATATCATCTCACACTCTGTCCCTAATTAGCACTGCTTTGCTTTATGAACTGATATTAAGATGCAGGGAAAAATGGTAATTAGCTAAAGGTTATTACCAGCCAGGGGCACATGGACAGGGAGCATGCTGGGCAATATAATTACGGCATACAGTTTTTGTTTATTTTGGCTGGTTAGAGCACCCTTACTGTACAGAAAGCCTTTCCACAACAGATGTTCTAAATGATGATTACTTGCTTCAGATTTAGAATATTAATTAGGATTTAGATCTTGGAAATCAGCGTTTATGCATCATTACTTTTAACTAAGTAAAAAGAAAACTGTTACAGTTTATTAAAATAAAAATAAATGTATGTGGTAGATCTCAAAAAGTTCAGGCATTTTCCAAATTTTGTATGAATTTTTTCCTCTACAATTATAAATTGAATTATCATGTTTACATGTTACTGTCCTGATAGATCTATTTAAGTTAAGAGATATATGAGGACATTAACCCCATTGGCATGAGTCATTTGCAAATAGGGCACTTAGTGTGGATGAACCTGTTATCCCAAAAGGAACATGAGAAGCCAAAATATTGTTTTCTTACAGTATCTAAAATATAAAAGGAACTGAATTTTTAGACATGTACTGTGGTCTGATCAAAAAGTGTGTTTGGCCATGAGGAGCATTATTACATTTGGAGCAAAAAAGAGGGGAGGCTTTCGACACTGACAACAACATCCAAATGTAGAAGCCGGAGGTTGGCAGCATCTTGTTTTGGAAGCATTTTGCTGGAGAATAATCTAATGTGGTTCACAAAAGAGACATGGTGTCATTCTGAAGTTATATTTTGGACACAAGTTGGTCTTTCCAATCCATAGTAATCCTAATCGTTACATCAAATTAGTTAGAAAATGGCTTTTGGACAAACAACTTCAATGGTTTTGAGAGGCCTTAAAAACGTCCTGATCTCAATTTGTGAGGAGAGCTCAAACTTACTAAGACTTAGACTTAGACTGATTTATTTTGTCATTTTGTATACACAAGTGTAAACAAAAATAAATTTCATTTAGAACGGCTCTCTAGACAAAGTGTAGCCTTGATAAGGTAAGCAGCAGTTGTCGTTGAGCGGGTACTACTGCCTCCAGCTCCTGAAGCACTCGCTTCTCCTAGCTCAGTGGAGGAGGAGGATGATGATGCTGTGAGGGTTGTACCCCCCTGGGTTGAAGAGACTGTAGTGGTTGAAGCAGCAGTGGTGCCATTGGCAGGTTTAGCAGTGACGGACGATGCTGGAGAAGGTGTGGAAGCCGGAGAGGGCCGGGAGGAGCCAGCTGGGGATGTTTCAGCATTTGGACGGGAAACATCTAGGGTGCTCTCCTTATTTTCATTTTATTGGCACAACATCAGCCCCCCAGGCCAACAGCATCGGTCCGGTACTGCTGAATGCAGCTAAGAGCTCATCTGAATGTTGGTGTAGCAGTTACATATCTCATTTTTTGAAGAGTTTGAGTCGGAAATCATACATTTTCTTTTCCAACGAGCGGACGTTAGAGAACAGGTTTGATGGAAGCGGTGGGCTGTGTGGATCTCTCTTTAGCTTTGCAGTTAGCCCCCCTCAACAGCCATCTCTTTCGTCATCCGTTATTTTCCGCTGGTGTTTTTTTGACATCTTGATGTAGCACACTGCAGCTTTTTAAATGGTCACAAATGTCAGTATTTAAAGCATTTTGGGACCGTAGCTCCATCAGGCGTTGGCGATTAAAGATGCAGGTTTGATGTCTAGTTTGTATCCTTTTAGGCGGCATATTTTGTGAAGTAGTCTTGGCCGCTGACTTGGAGCGCCGCCATGGTAACCTATACAGTACATTTTCTCTAAGGTGGCCTACAAAACTGACCCTATACATAGATTCTGTCATAAAGGGTTTTGGATAACATCTTCAGTAAGCTATTCAGAAGGCTTTGAAAAGAACAATGTTTGACTGGAGTCATATTGTTACCGTATTTTCACGACCATAAGGCGCACCGGACTAAAAGGCGCACTCTCAGTT
>NW_015151792.1:43231-59894 GCF_000732505.1 Cyprinodon variegatus | reverse complement strand
AGGAGGCGACCCGGCCAGAGGCTGCTGTTAAATGGGATTCCTACTGACAGTGCACCGCTGGTATGTGGGAGTTTGAGTGGCTCCGACAGAACTAATATTAGAAGGCAGGATGATGATCTGAATGAACTGACTGCAATGATTAAGTTTTCAGATGGACTTTCTCACTTAAAAACATATTAAAACTACTTTATTCCCACTGATCACAGCAAATATAGCTGCAAGGCAAAGAAAGGATAGAGTAGCTCTGCCCAACGCGCGTCAGACACACTTTTGCACCGCGCAGTTAGAGCAGCAAAGCTGCTTCAACCGTGCGTCAGAACTAACTGCTACAAGCAGCAAAAATGAAGCAGCAGACGCGATTTTGCTGCTCTTGCTGCGTCCGGTGTGAACGTAGCATTACTTTGAACGGCCGGTTCACACCGATGTCGAGCGCTTGAAGTACCTTTGTCAGACCTCCCAGAATAACAGCAAGCACAGCGTTCATTTGTTTCACCATGTGTTTCACATCGGCTGTGAGATGGGCACGCATGTAGTCACAGATTAAAAGCGATGGTGATGCTTGAAAAAAACCACCTGGTCTTCTTGTTTACACCTCCCTCAGCCACTCATTCATCATCTCCTCAATGAGGAGATGAGGAGTTCTGCATAAAGGACATACCTGTTCTTTTATACACAATCCACGCCCACACTTCCCCCTTTAACGTTCTCATGGTGGTCCTAAGGACTCAAGGAACTCTTACATTCATAACACTTTGACAGCCTTCCTGGAGCTCGAGCCTTGAAACATACCCCCAAGGTCTTTACTTATACATCTTCATTCTACATTGTACCCTGGCTATTTAAGCTCCACTCCACCTCAAATCCAATTTCTATTCACCTAACTTCTTAGGATCTTTTAAAAGTCCACTCTTCTTTGTATACCATGCTGAGCCCCAAGTTCGTCTGTACCTCTGTTCCTCTGAATCTGTACTTGTTCAAGATTCTTGAAGTGTTGAAAACAAACCTTTACATGGTATTCTCTCAGTCCTGCATGTAGTTTTGGATGCTGCATCAGAAAAAGACAAAAAAAAGCATTATTTTGCTGTATTTGCTGTTTCCATTGTCAATCCAAAACTATTGATATCCAACATGTTGTTAGTATTTGGTCTCTAATACAGTAATATTCACCCTGCATGTGTTCCCTCCACAATTAGTTGCAGCAATAAAAAAAATGTCTTTGTGTTGAACATCAAACGAAATAATTGATAAAATTAAAAATCTCTTTATAGCTGAAATTAGAGAAGGAGTCATCAAGAGTAAGTCAAGAGTAAGTTTACCTCAAAACTGGGAAGTCGGAGTGACGTTATCTCTGCGGCATTAACTTTCCAATTTCCCATTTGTGGGCACTCATGTTTTATTGGTATATGGCCACTTACATAGCAGCCATTCAAAATGGCCCTTCCCAGTTGAACAGCAACCGAATGGCAGCCAACGTCCAGCCACTGAAGTGACCACCTCCTTGATGATGGGCATGGATATTTTTTTACTCTGACTCCACATTTTTGCTGAATTACAGGGTCTAAACAGGAGATGATACATCTCTTTAGATTTTAATGTTGACAAATCATGACAAAAAGAACATTTTAGTAGAAAGATTGAGTTTAAAAAAGGAATAGAAGGGGCCCAGACAAGGCCCAGCCAATGGCCCATCAAGGAAAGTGGGGAAATTTTGAATGGCTACCACTGTATCCACCATCACAACAACGGAAACGTTGTTGTTTGTAGTATTTTGGGCATTTAAACAGCCATAACACATCTTATGTTAAAAATATTATGTATGTGACTAAATGTTATACGTTTTAAAACTCATCCCCTGCTGAATATCTAAGGCATTAGTGATAAAAGTACACAGCACTAAATTAAGAAAGATTTACAGTATCTTTTTTAAGAATCCTGGACTGTATATAATTCAATTTCTACACGTTAAGGACTAATATTTGCCTATTATCAATTTAATCATTCAAGAATCAAGTTAAAATATATTACTCTTTATGTTTTTTTCATGTTTGTGAGAAACTGAATCTCAATCTTCTTTTTACCTATTGACTATGGCATAAGACTCTTATGTAGGTTTTGCCACAAAATGTAGATTTTGAAAAAAAAAAATGTGCAGGTCTCTATTCAAGGAAGCTGCAAGTGTTAACACCCCAGTAAGCCTTAAAATGTAGCTCCTGATCAAATTTGTGATGAGATGTTCACACTTTTTCTCTTAAACATAGATGTGTGCGGTGACGTCTTATAAAACAAATAGTTAAAATTACAAATACATGAGATGTATGCATGTTGAGCCCTTTTCACACTTAAAACCTAACCCAGTAGTGTATTGTAACTTACTGGACCAAGGTTTTGGGGGAAAAACACCATACCCTAGGGCTGGTCGATTGCTTAGGGCAACTAGGTTCCCTTCGAGAACAATTAGGTTTTTTGTTGGGTTTTTTACAGATATAATGGTTTCTATATAAATGTAGTAAAACACATGATTTATGATAAAATTCATTTTTACATCAATATATTTTAAATCACATAGAAGCAGCTACTTATAGTATATATGAAAAAGAAGCACAGGTTTCATGAGATGGAATCCAACTTAAGCTCTGTGCTTATGTGTTCTTTATTATTTGTTTGATAGATTTATGTGTTTTAAGAGAGTTTTCATATTTTATTAAGGTAGTCAGGTTTTACAATGTTTGGACTGTAAAGGGTAAGCTCAGGAGCTGCTACCAGCTCTCACATTAATCTGGCTCCTCTAATTGGTTAGCCACCGCGCTACAGCCACTGCCACATAGTGTGTTGTTACGCAGCGAGATTGTCAGACAGTTGTTAAAAACACCAGCAGCTCCGCTGGCTGGTGCCTGGGCTCAATGGTGCACCAGTGGTGTTTGGGGGTGGATGCCCAGGTGGGAACTATCTTATTTCTGGCGGCTGCTCCGCTGGGCCTGTCCCCCCCGGGGCCCAGACAAGGCTGACAGTGGCCGGATCCACTTCGGGGTGGCTGGCTGCCAGCTGAGCCCGCAAACTCATCCCTGTGGCTCCTGGGGGCTCCGGCACTGTGGTGGCTGGGGGTTTTCCTCTGTGCTGTCTCTCCTCCTCTCTATGTCAGGGGTCGGATTTCCTGGGTTGGCCCCTCCTGGGCGCCTTTGCTCTTGGGATCCCTTTAGGCTTTGGGTCGCCCGGAGCTCACCTCGGTGCTCTAGCGGGGCATGTCTTCGGCTCTTCATAACCACTATTGAGCATTTTTCCTTTGGATAAACTTGGATAAACATGCACAAGTGCACTCTCACAAACAACTACAGGTGTTTGGCTCCAGATACTTGGAGATTCATTTCCATACAGAAAGCCCATATTCTTGTCTTCAGCTACCACAGAATACATGTCAAATTAAATAATACTACTTATACTTCAGCCATAGTATCAAGGTGTTACTTTATTGTATCTCTTATACTATATCTGTTGCTTGTGCTGTTCTTTTTCTCTTTGCAGGTGATGAAGCAGAATAAAGATGTTTTTTTGTTATCTCCCTTTTATCTCCTCTTTCTGTCATCTTTTCTCCTTTTTTTCTTTCCTATTCTATTTACATTGCAGTGTCCATAAAATCTGTAATACTTCCTGCATGAATTATAATTAAACTATTTATATGCATAAATCAAGTGGAACACTATGGAGATAGCCATACTGCTCCACTTGTGAAAGCAAAATGTGTTGGGCTCTCTTTTTGGCTTCAAGACAATTATTCATATTGCCACATCGCCAGACAGGACACTATTAAAAAAACAAAAAACAAAAAAAAGAACACCATCAGCTCAGGCCTTTGCGTTTCTCACTTGATTAGAAATTAGCTAAATCACTGAACAGTATAGACTTATTTATGGTTGGCTTGATCAGTTAAAGCTCTTGCATTACTGCCACCTGCAGGTTATATTAGGTACATCCATTACGCTGTAACTGTGTTATGTGTAAGAAGTGCTGAACTGGTAATTTACTGAGACTAATTTGGATAAGGTGTTAATTCTTGATAGATCCCGGAATGTAGTCCCAGTAAAATAGTAGGCCTGAAAACTAGGCTTTTGAAAGGGGCTATGTACTGCTTGTCTAAACTCCCTAGTATTGCCTGTTATATGACATCAGCAGGCAGCACAGTTTTCTGTGTGGCATTCTACCAAGTCTCTGCAGTACATTGTAAATTGATACAGTTCTGTTTCAGATCCTGGTTGGAGAAAAGCAAAAAGACTAAGATGTGACTTCTTATTCCCAGTGGAGCCATTTATCATTCTGCCAAGACAGAGTGCGTGTTGCCTTGATGCAAGGTAGGGGCTTTGCTCTGAGGGGAAGCCTCTGCAATATGGTCTCGGTGGACACTGGTTATTACTTGCAACTCCCAAAGCTGGACAACACAAACGGCAAGGATATAACATTGTGATTTGCTCACTGCAAACACACATGAACACGGGGTGAGTAGGAGACTTCACTGCCTATTCATAAAATTGATCTTAAAGAACAGTGTGTTATGGTTAGAGACGCTGATACAGTTTTTGTGTTTAAATCCAGACTTCAAATTTATATATTTTCAGTGATGACTACACACACAAGGTATTTTATATTGTGCCTGTCTGAGTATGTTTTTGTGTATTTTGTGCAACTAAAGGAGAAAAAGACTCTTCTCAATAATTAGATTTTCATTGTCATAAATACTGCCTTTCATAGTAACTTCATCAACAGAAACACAAAATACTCACAAATAATTAGCTTGCAGACAAGAAGAAATATATCTCTCTGTTATGTCTGTCTATCAGTGTTTTTACTCTTCCCTCTTCTCCTCCTTACTGTCCATTACTTTGGGGTTTAATGCTCAGCTAAGAACATGCAGTTTACCGACTCTCCAAAAGAGGACAGTGTGCAACATGTGATCTCCAGAGAGAGGAGTTTGCAGACAGAATATAGTTTCTAGGACAAACAAAGCATCTATGAAAGTTTAGCAATTTATCATATTCAATTTTATCATATTCAATTTTATATGTAATACAGACAGTTTGGATTCCATTTTTGTTTTAGTTAATCTAAAGGATCAAAAATAGCTTGCATGTTTCTGTAAATATTACTGCCATTTCTATGATTGAGGCTTTCTGAGGAGAAAAATCTGTCTCCTGGAATAATCTTGTTTAAAGGGCAAGTTAAACTGTCTTTTTTTATTATTAATTTTTTTTTATGTAGCTCCAAAGACTTTTATTCAGTTATTTAACCAAAGTAAGAATGTGTTGAAAATTCAGCACAATGCAGCCAAAAGCTCAACAAAAAGCTTTCAAATGTAAAACATCAGAGATGTTGCTCTTCTAGTTTACAGATATCAGGCACCAATAACTAACAACTAACAACAACTCAAACGTGCATCCTAACCAGGGATTAAAAGCCTAGTAAACATTTTGTTCAGAAAGTGGCCAAGGACTGCTTATAAAAAAAAAAAAAATAAATAAATAAATAATTTACACCAAGAATTTCACCAGCTGCAATTAGATGATACTTCTACTCTGGTTATGACTAGCATAGGAGGAGAACCCTGCAAGGTTGCATTCCTCCGAAAAAATGCTGTGTCAGGAGGATCAAAAGTGGACATTTAAAAAATGTAACACAGCCTGTGAAAATCAATAGATGTTTGTATTGTCAGACTATATAAAGTAAAAATGTGCTTTGCAGGTTGTAAGTACTTAATTAAAGGAAGAGATGTTGTCATCCCCATGTTCTTGCGGTTGTGCCCTTGCTTGAAGTATCTTCTCAGCTTTGTGGTGTACATAGCCTTAAATTTAAAGGGGCCAGGGTCATTGCACACAAAGGGCATTTACACAAAAAAAAGGTGCAGTGCAATATTCTAAGTAAAAAGATTACGTTGGTAAAAATGCATGAAAGTCAGAGGTAATGACTTTTGATCTGCTGTGAAATTATGTAGAAGCAACACAAACGTATTCAGTCAAAAAAAAATAAACAGCACAGCAGCGAAACTCACCCAATGACATGAAATCATTCAGGTTCTGGATTAGTATTATTGATGATTTTTCATGAGTTGGACTTTAGAGTTCTATCTTAATGATTAAGAAAAATCACGTTTAGCTTAAAACAATAATGTAATGCACCTCCAAAACTGATTGACACAACGTCAGTTGGATTTAAACTTTAAATATTTCATTGTTTCAGTCTAGAAATCAGGGATTAAAGTATTCCTGCTCCAGCCCGGATTTCCAGCTCGTAGTGATTGCCGTGGATAAAAAAAATAACTCGTAAATAAAGTGACGATAAATGTTAAAAAGACAATCGAAATTCCTCTTGCATTTGTCAGCCAATGTTAGCAAAGGAGCACTCTGAAACTAACATGATTAACCAAACAGAGGAATAGGGGGGTGGGTCTTAGGAAAGCGTGCACCTCCTCCTCTAGTTTATTGCTCAAGTCATCAGATAGATTGTGCTGAAGTTCTAAACATAAAGTCCCTTTGCTCCGTTTACGGTTTTGTTCAACGGACAGACGTGTTGAAAGTCAAAGAATAAATAAATGAAACTGTGTTTGGAGAGAAGGAAGATAGAGAGAACGGAATTTCATGGAGTGGGCACAATGCAGTTCATAAACTCCGGGGAAGGTGTCACAACCATAGATAAAGGTCTGGATTGATTTAAAGTCTCACCACTACTGTATATTTAGTCATTATTACAAGAGAGTATCATTCTGCACTGCATATTCAGTAAGCATAAAATCACTGTGAGGTGGTGGTTCAGAGGGGAAGAAAGAGAGCAAGTGGACTGACAAAACAAAAGAGAGAGACGCATAGCGGTGAAAGCAAGAGGTTGATGGTTAAGACAAAGTGAGAAAGAAAGGGGGAGAAGGGTACAGGCGCTATGTTAGAGGAAGTGAAACAGACAGCTGTGTGAAGCTCACAGAAAGCGGCAGCAGCCAGGGGAGAGATGTTTCATGCCTGGGACGTGAGCCGTTCTGACACATGGGCAGCAAAGCGAAAAGGGCCGACACAATAGAGAGAGGCAGAGAGCACTGGGAGGCATCATGATTTACAGTAGGGCTGCAGCCACTTCAGATTTTTGCCGTGTCTCCACAGCAAAACGCTCTGTGGGGATGCATTCTTTCAGCTGAATGGAGCTCTCTATTTCCCCATCGACAGGTTGTCGTTGTTCTCTCTTTGATATTGGAAGATGCTACCAAATATTATTTATTGAGAGTGGTCAGGGTGAAGATAAACGGAGTGATCTTCTGTTCAGTGTATGCACATCATCAGTCTCAGTTTAATAAATGTTGCTTAAAAGAGAGGTTATCAGCACACAAGCAAATTCACAGTGCAGGCAAGATTTGAAATTATTTATCAGGTTCTTAGGAATTTAAAGTAAGATTCAAAATAATGAAAGTCCAGAAGTTAGTACAAAGAGGTATGATTCTGTTTCACTCAGGCGAAGAATATTAAGGATTTGATATCATGCTTTTCTTAAGCCTTTCAAAGTCAAATACTGGTATACATATGACTTATTCAATAGTTAGGAAATAATCTTTTCTAACTGAGGAAAAACACTTGGCAACAATGTTAAGCCCCCTCTCCCTATTCGGGTCCCTGTCAATTCATGATCTTGTGACAAACAAAAGTAAACATTTCTCAAGCTTTTGATCATTGGTGGCCATTGGCGGAGCTAGACTGGCAAACATCAGAGATGTTTGCCAGAGGTGGCAAGGTATTATATGGAGGGGTTAATATGTAAAGGGCTCAATTACACTACAAACAATAATCATTTTGCGCAAAATGTATATTGATTATATTAAAGCTGTTTATTTTCCAAAATGTATTTGGACATTTGGACAGGCAGGACAAGCAGCGGTGCACATTTAGATGTATACCACAAGAAAAGTAATAGAACCCCCCCCCCCCAAAAAATAAAAAACATACAGCCCTTTAAAACTCTGTGTTATGACAACACCAAGTTCACAAAACCAGAACAACAAAATTCTGCGGCTCTAGTGAGATGAAGCAAAATGTTTTACAAAGTCTTCCATTTTTAGAGAATATGCCCTCCTTGACTCAACACTGATTATGCCCAGGTGACTTAGTCTATCATCTGCCATTGTTGTCCTTCGATGGGTTTTTATTTATTTAAGCGTAGAGAAATTTTTTCGCAGGATGCGGTGCTAAATGGAATCACAAGCCAAATTTTACTCAGCCTAAAAAGTTCTACGAAATCCTCTTTGTAAGGTTCCAAAAACACAACAAAATCAAGTAGAGAAGCTGTTGGGATCCAGAGGTTTGCCCTCCAGAGGGCGACGTGGATCCCTTTCTGAGGGTTCCTGCTGCCTGTTGGGATCCAGAGGTTTGCCCTCCAGAGGGCGACGTGGATCCCTTTCTGTGGGCTCCTGTTGTCTGTTGGGATCCAGAGGTCTGCCCTCCAGAGGGCGATGTGGATCCCTTTCTGAGGGGTTCTGCTGTCGGTTGGGATCCAGAGGCTTGCTCACCAGAGGGCGCCGTGGATCCTCTCCTTAGAGCTGGTGCTCATGTGAAGCAGCTGATCCCCATCTGCTCATTAAGCTCTCCTTACTTAAGCTGAAGGAGAGCTTCCCTCTGGGCCGGATTGTTGTTCCCTGTTGTGGTTAGCAAGCCTGAGCCATCCTGCCTGTTCTGACTCCGTGAACCTGTACCTGAACCTAACCTGCTTTGTCTCCTCCGCTCCCCAGGAGGAACCCTGTCTGGTTTTTCTAATAAACAATTGGACTTTTAACCTGCCTCTCTGTGTCTGTGAGTTCTGCGTTTGGGCTAGAAATCCTGCCTGATCATGACAGAAGCTGGTCTATCTCCACTTTTCTCCCTTGTTAAAAGAAGCCCTCTCGTTTGATGAAGCTCATGCTTAAGGTCTTCAAAGTCTGACTCAATTTTTTTTCCCCAAAGCAGGCAGAGACAACTCTTTTAGGAATGATGAGCTTTTGGGGTCAAGAGACTGCACTCCTTCCATTATCTCACAGTTCTTTTTGGAAAATCACCTATTTCTGCCTCAAGACAATCAAGTACCTGATAGAAAATACTTCTAATTAACTCTTCATTATTTTTAAACTCAGATTTCCTCTGTTCAACAGTGCTCATTTCAAGTGAGTCCAGAAATTTGGATTTTTGTCTTTGGTTTTCTTTTGTTTTGTTCTTCAGTGACAATGTTGTATTAGTGCACAAGTTCTTCAGCCTCCTTCCATATATCACCAAATGTACTATCACTTCTGTAGCTTTTTAATGTGTCTGTAAGGGAACCAACCAGGTCTTTTGCTCTAACCAGATCAAGACTTCTGGACTGGAACAGACAAGATTTTCACATCTCCAAACACTATACAAAAACTAAATAAAAGTCCTATAAACTGTAGGTCAATTTGGGCTAAAAGAGTCTTTGCTTATATTTTCCTGTCTCCACTATTCTTCTCTAGTGAAATGTCTTGGCGGAAGCCTGTTTCTCATAGTTCTACATGCCATTTACCTGCAAGCCTACCTAACATCTGAAAGTTGCTGAAGTTCCTTTGGCTTTTCATGTGGATACATTTCTTTTTGAAAATCAAGCCATATCATGTGGACAGCAAAGCAAGACATGAGACTAGTAATTGAAGTAGTGATATTCATAGGTAATACTAAACACAAGCACTATGGTGCAAAGTCTCCCATACTTCCCATTAAAACAGCGCTAGATTAATTTAGTATGAATACTAGCAATGAAATGCTTTTCATTGATCCTGTGTGCCACTGCCGCTGTAGGTACCAGATCTGCTCGGGTGATCAGATCTGCTCGGGGCCCTCCCCCTTCTTATGATGTCAACATATGGAAAATCCACTTGGGAAAAACTGTATTGCACAGGTTACTTAAAGATCCAATCTCTTTTGGAGACTCAACATATTATTACCTGTATTTGCTTTTATTTTACATTTAATTTGCGATCTAAAGTAGCCAAAAGTAGAAAACAATCGTTGTCAGTCTTGAAGGAAAGTAAAGGAAAGTGTGTTCTAAGACTGAGCTCTGCTAGGTGACAAAAAAGCCAGCTTATTTTTATTTCTTTTTTTAAGATCTGAGGGCAGTGGAGGACAAATGGGACATCTTAAAAATGGCTTTAGTAGAGATTTTAGACAAAAAAAAGACAGTTATTCTACTTGTAGAAAACTAACGGTTGTTGTTGACACAAAGTTAAAAGTTGTGTAGCTTAATATGGCTACGTGACCGAGCTAAAAGCACAGCAAAAAAAGGCTATCCTCTTGGCTGCTGAACACAGGTAGCCACAGCGCTAGCCAGTCCCCCACCCCCTTACACCATGGTCTTGCAGTCACTTTGTTCACCATAGACATTTTTTTTCCAGTTTTGTTATCGATCAGTTAAAACTTCATCGATCATTAGACACACTAACACTACAGATGCTCCCGACACTGACGCTGTGTGATGTTATTATCATTGTCCGGACAACCACAATGTTTTACATTGTGTGGTAATGTTCAGCCAATCATGTAGTGTAACGTCACAGGCATGTGCAGGACCCGATCAAATCTGGTACCTACACCGCCTTCTGTTTTTGAGCCGTTTGGAGAACGAAGGAACTGCATGTCAGCTTAACCAATGAAAAGTGTAGGAGAAGTGAGCTCCATGAGGATGCATTCCAGTCCGCTGAGAAATTTGACCATTTTCTTCTCAAATGTCTCAGAAGTGGCAATTGCCATGCCAACTAACCCTCTGGCTCCACCACTGCTGGTGTCAACTTAAGGAAACAAAAGTGCTTGTAAGGCACTAAGAGGTCAATGCTATCTTCTGGCTAATAAATAATTTATTTATTTTTTTTTGGTTGGTTACCATTAGCAGATCTTGCAACCGACTGGCAAACAGCACAATTGGTTGAGCTAGAGTGCACCACTTAATATCTGGTAGAAGTTAAATCTGTAGCTATTGCCATTAAACCATAAAATAAAGACTATAAGAACAAAAACTATATCTGAGAAAAGAAGGTAATACATCCTACAATGTTTCCATTTTCAAAATGGACTGCATACACTGAAGTATGGAAGCCAATTTATTCAAAGACAAGGCATGGTATTTAAATAAAAGTTAGTGCAGCACCATCAAAAATATGGTACTGCTGTGGCTCAGAGGGAGGAAGACAGTCATCAAGGATTCCTGGACAACTGATGCAACAAAAGCAACCTTGGCTAAAATTAAGTAAGACCGCATTTTAAATACATTGATTAGATTTTGCTTTTGGCATTTTACAAGTGAACTGTTATTGGAGAAGAAACATGCCCAACAGTGACATAAGAAAAAAAATGTAGGGTAGACAAGCCCTCCAGTTCACATTCACGCACACACTTCTTGAAAATGCATATAATTCCACATCAGTGCAAGAAATCAGTTCACTGAACATTTATACATGCATGACGTGACAAACCTGACATACACACATGGCAAGTAAATTGGTAGTCTGCCAACTGCCGCAAGTTGGAGATTAGTACTGATATAGTCTGACTTTGAATATCAGTGGTGTTCTTGGCAGACAAGTCATGTGTTTATAATGTTACACCATGCTGTTATTGCTGCCCTTTCAAAGACTAATCAAGCAATTAAACACTCTTTCTATAAACAGTGTGTATCTATGGCAACACCAAGAACAAGGCCTATGTAGATGAACCTCTGTGTCCTCAGAGAAATCAATGTGTCTGTAATGTAAAGTTTCTAAATGGCCCCTAGTGCCCTGGCTGTAGTATTGAGTTATTGGTACCCATTAATTACTGGAAGTGTGACCTGGAGGTATACATATGTGTGTTCAAGGATCTTGATTTTTTTTTTACTGGTTTCAAGCTTTGTCAGTACATATTGTACCTCAGTAATCAAGGTTTTTTGCTAAGTAAGTTTTACTGGCGGAATTTCACAAACATGAGTTTATTTATACATTTACTTTTTATTTCTAAATTATGATTACATATATTTTCTAGACATTACAGTTTTAGGGATGTTCAGTGGTGGAGATTGTAGCAGAAAAGTCCTTTAGATTATGCTTGGAGTTTACCTATTTTTGTTCAACATGCATGGGTTTTCTCAGGACACTCAAGCTTCCTCCCCACATGTAAATAAAATCAGATCAAACTATATTTATATAGCTTTTTTATACAAAAGAGGATCTTAGTGGCTTTAAATAGAAAACTTCAAATCCATGCCAGATTCAAAAAACATACAGGACACATACTAAGACAAAAATCAAACTATTGATAAAGATGTGACAAAGGCAAGTAAAAACACATAGAAAAACTTAAACCTCTTTCAAAAGAAAAGGCTTCATCTTGATTTTGAGGCTCAGTTGGACTTAGCATTTTTGAACCAAGGATGGCCGATTCCACGTAAGAGATGGTTCAAAAGAAAGACTCTGCCCACTGTCAGGGGGGCCGCCAGGAATTTGGGGCCCCATGAAAGACATTGATATTGTGCCCTCACCGCGACCCATAATTACACAAGCTTTAATACTGCTATAAGGATCGATGTCAATGTAATTTTATTGTAATATTTCTACAAAGGAATATTATCAGAACATGAAAATTTTAAATATACAATAACAGATTATCTTTAACAATTTTAGGTCAACGGTACAGTGGAGGATTTTCCAAATAAGTTAAAAAGGTTAAAAAACAAACCACTGGACTTTGTTTTCCAAGTTTGAAGACTATTCCCTTCTCATCCAGGGAGCTTTTTCAATTCAAAATGTCTGGATTGGCATTGATTTCCAAGCTTTATAGAGTATAGCCCAAAAAAGCCTTGTCATGACTTAGAAAACATGCAAATTGAACAGGAAGAACAGGTCCATCCCTTAGTAATGGGGAGTCGTTGAAGTCTTTGCTAGCCTGCAATACCCGATACTGAGAAGATTGAGAAGATAGAGGGAAGGAATCAACTCTATCCCTGCATTGTAGGTTTTTGAGAGCTGAAACCTGAGTCAATCCCCTCTGTTTAAGGTTGGTTTTTCTCTCTTAACATAAATGGCTTCCTTCACATCCCTTTCAAACCACCTGTCTTCTTTGTCAAGAATGTGAACATTCTGGTCCTCAAAAGAATGTCCGTTGTCCATAAGGTGTAGATGGACAGCTGAATCTTGTCCAGGGGACACAGATGGACATCTGTGTTGAGCCATGCATTTGTGGAGAGGCTGTTTGGTTTCTCCAATATAAATATAAGAACATTCTCACTACATTGAACTGCGTACACCACTCTGCTCATCTAAGATCTGGGGGTTTTGTCTTTAGGGTGCACTAGTCCCTGTCTAAGGGTCTTGTTTGGTTTGAAATGTACTGGGATTTTCTGTTTCGAGAAAATCCTCTCGAGTTTTTCAGACACTTCAGCAACATATGGGATGTACGTATGGTTTTCATCCAAATTTAACTGGATAATGGAGATTTGGTCCATTAGAGTCTTAGGGTTAGGGTTATGTACAACATAATTCGTGTACATATCTTGCAGTGTCTTTTTTCCACCAGAGATGGCAGTAACTGAGAAAGCAGAGGAACAAATGTTGTTGTTTTTTTTCTTTTTCTTTTTGACACAAAAAAGGGTTAGGGTGTCTTTGAAAGCCTTTTGTTTGCAATGGGAATCACAAATTGTCAAGAAGCTCTAAACCTTGGACCCAATATTCAACAGACAGAGCTGGAAGAGTTACATCAGACTTTATTTAACAAGCAGCGTGAGACGGCGCGTCAGCAGGGGCGGATTACACGGATCCTCTGTGGAAACAGAAACTCAGGTCAGTGACTAAGAATGGATGGCTGGTAGCAGTTAAGAGCTAAAGTCACTGACCTGGTTCAAAGTTCAGTCCGATCCCAGAAGGAGGAGAGGAATCTGCGAAGTCGACGGTCCTCCGCTGCAGGCGGGCGCGGCCCCTGAAGCGCAGTGAGGAGAGCGGCGCTGAAGCCAAACGGCGCCGAGGAGCAGGTGTTGCCAGAAAAGGAGATCCAAGCCATAGTCGAAACAGAACCAAGTTCGTTTACCAGGAGATCTGAGAGCCGATGAGGTACCGATGAGGGAGTCCAAGCTGTGGTCGGGAAAACAGTCCGGGTTCGGTAAGCCAGTTGCATTCAATACACAGTCCAGGGCCGATCAGACTAATTGAGCAGACAGGGGCGAAGCAAAACTCGGGATCCACAAGACGGAAACAGGTCACCAACAGAATAATCAGAATGGTAGTTTAAACGCTAGAGTTACTCTCACCAAAACAGCTAGAATAATCTGGCACTGGGAGCTTAAAACCAAACAGTATATATAGGGGCAGGAACCAGGTGGAAGGGATACGAAATGAAGAGAGAACAGGCAGAGCTAAACAGGTGGGTGGAATAAGCAATCAAGCCACCAGTGCCAGGACCATGACACAAATAAGAGCTGCCTCCCCCTGGACAGGTACTCTGGGATTTCCTACTGCTTTTTATCTGTTTGATGTGACTGAAAGTGAATATTAAGTGTTTACAAAGTATGTGGGAAAAACTGCAAGTACCACAATATAACACCTAATATTTTCCCTTGGAAAGTTCTAACATTTGTATGAAGATGTCTATATACCAAACTGAACGATTGTTATTCTCTACTTAAAAAAACACTTTAGATTTAAGATGGAAAAATGTTATGTAATTTTTAAAATATTTTTTTATTTGATAAGTGCATAAACACCTCATTTTATTTCAGTGTTAAATTCTGTTTAAAGTAAAAGATTACAATTAAAAATGTCTCTGGACCTTTACAGGTTGTTGATTTTCTATATTCGGACCCCTGATACACTGATACAAAGTACTACTTGGACAAATCTCATTTCTTACACTAAATCGAAACCTTTATCCCTTGACTGCATCACTGGATATGACCCAATACCTGACCTTACCATATTTGCCTCTTCCAAGAGCAGTCTGCCCTGAGTAAATGGCACCTGCTTGAAGCTATGTGCATTCATCTGAATAGTCCATTGAAGGAGCAGAAGCGTTAATTTTGAGCAGCAAAAGCTTCAGACAAGCATAAGTGTGTCACGTGCCAATTCTAGCCTCTTAGATCTGGAGGAAATTAGATGTTTACAGTAAATGGGGCTCTTAGCAACACCCACAGAGTTCAATATTGATTCAATGATTTGTTTTTTTTTTATATGAGGAGAAGCATCAGCTTTCAGTTCTGAGAAGCATTATCTTCTTTCTCCTCAAGCTCCATTTCCATATAGGAATGACTGGGAAAGGGCATAATTGTAAGCTTGACACTTTCTTAAATTCAACCATGACAAGGTTTCCTTTTGTTTTGTTGGAGTTTTCTATGGTCATTCCTGCTTTTTGAAACCTACTGATTGGATATTTTACTCAATCATGAACAAAATTGCTAGAACAAATAATGTCATGATGCTTTTACTATATTTGGGCAGAATTCACATGAAATGCATTTTGAGATTTAAAAAGGGGGATCTAATGCCCTAACTTGGACACTTGTGAACTTTGAAGCTAGATGTTCTGGACTCTGAATTCTAAAGGTTCTGGTTCTTGAGCTGTTCTGTTAGTTTTCTTGCAATCTAGAGAGAGGCTTGGCTTTATTTGATTAGATAACATTAAAAAAAATTTTTTTAATTTTTTTGAGTAGACATTCAAAAAAAAAATTGAATATATATATGTGTGTGTGTTTGTGTGTGTGTATGTAGGAAATTACCTACAAATGGCAGCAGATAAAGGCTCACCTTCCCTCCTCGTACTCCTCTATCTGTCTGCTACTTTTGACACTCAAATTCTTCTCAACACGCTACACAAAACTACTTGACTCTCTGACACTGCTCTTAACTGACAGAATGGAGTACATCCCATTTGGCAATACAAGTTCCAGACAACACAAAATCACCTGCAGAGTCCCCCAGGGATCAGTTGTTGGACCCATCCTCTTCATCATCTACATCCTCCCACGCGGTCATGTTATCAGCCACCATGGAGTCTCATTTCACTTGTACGCTGATGATCGACAACTGTACATTAAATCTGATTCTTATACCACAGCAGCTTCAACAAAAGCATTATCATCTTCAAAACTCACTGCCTGTCTAGAGGAGATAAAGATGTGGATGAAACACAATTTTCTCCAGTTGGACAGCTCCCAAACCGAGGCAATCCTTGTTGGTAAATCACACTAAGTCCAGTCATCCTCCATTACTGGTATAACCATCTCTGGGCAGGACATTCCCCTCTCCACAACAGTCACCAATCTTGGTGTAAATTTTGATCAACAACTCATCTTTGAAGCCCATATAAAACACCTCAGCAAAATATCCTATCATCTAAGAAATATTTCAAAACGCCGTTCTAAGCTTACCTTGCAGAAAAACTGGTTCATGCCTCTGTTTCCTTCAGGCTAGACCACTGTAACACACTTCTCATCAGGATCCCTAACAAGAATCTGCAAAAACTACAGTAAGCTCACAACAGTGCTGCATACCCATTCTCCACTCAATTCACTGGCCTCCTGTTTCTGCAAGGATTGAATACAATGTCAAATGCTGCCCAATACCAGATGGAACTGCTGCTCACCCCTCTCACTACAACATGATCCCACCGCCTAGAACACTTAAACCACCTCTAACCGATAAAGAAAAAAAAAA
>NW_015151792.1:34314-41963 GCF_000732505.1 Cyprinodon variegatus | reverse complement strand
GTTGTTCAGCATGGGGGTGAGTAGAAAATGAAGGCTAATCATGTTTTGGGTGTACTATTCCTTTAAAGTATCTGATTAGCATACACATTTAATATTTACTAATCCAAATACCAGTTGTTATGAAAACACTATCAAATTCATAAATAAATAACATTTGGACACAATATCATCAGCTTGAAGGTATGCCATTTTGTGAGAGAATATACATAGATGAAAAATGACTTGTGCAGGCAGATACTTATTGACTGTGGGGAGGTGTAGTTAGGTGATTTATGACCAAAGAGGCCTTTAAGATTAATCCCCTCATGTCTCCTAGCTATGAGCTCAATCAATTTATTAAAGTCTATTGGTTTCTGATTAAGAAAATCATTTAATAAAGTATTATTTCTGTCAAGTTTGAACCATGATGGAAATAATGTTTTTTCTATGCCTGTGTGAATTCTCAGTTATCCGAGTCATGGCAACCATCTGGAACTCCAATAAACCAGAAGAACAAAGTGTGGCTATTTAATTTGCATCTGACTTGGAAAGTGCTTAGGAGGGACCAACATGCTGCTTAAATAAATATAGTTCTCTTTTTTTCTTATGTCCTTTTCTTCTCTCCCCTTCCCCGTCTTTCCCCTCCTCCTTTGTCACCTCCCTTTTTTGCTTTTTTTTTTTTTTTTTTCAAAATACACAACTGGAACCTTAATGCAACCCAAATGCTGCTCTGCTTGTTAAGGCAAATATGTTGGGGTATTTTCCCGTACCAGAACATCAATTCTTAGGGCTATGTTGACAAACAAAAATGAAAAAATAAGAAAATGTAGTAAATGTAGCAAATTTGCCAATACAACTCAATGACTTAAAAAAAAAGAAACACACAAAAAAACTCTATGGCCGTGCTGGTTCCTGTGAAAGACAGGTGTTGCATTACAAATTATGCTCTATTTTTGCTCTTATGAAAAACATTTTTAATATGCTTGTTTAAGTTATCTCATTCTAAAATAAAGGTGTAGGTGTTTCCGTTACACGACAATGGGATAAAACATTAACCGAAAAAAGATAGAATATATAGCATTAATAGAATTGAAGATAATTAACTGGAGGAGAGACTGAAAGTCAGAGCTGGTCAGTTGGCTGGTTTGGTTTAGTAACATCGCTCTAACCTGATAATCTTCCATCTCCCACATGCCGCTGCATTCTCGCTCATACATTGAAACCCAATTTTTATTGATCTAATCTTTTGCCACAAGCTAATAGGTTTGCTTCATTCACTGCCAAACACAGAGCTTTTGACGTATTTCATTAAATCTAGGAAGGTAACAACTCTCAGTATCACCAAGCTGTATTTTCTAGTATTGCAAGCTTGATTAGCTTGTGGTAGTGCCAAGCATAATGCATGTGGGATGTGGGCTTTGTTACTGCTGTCCTAAAGAACAAAATGTACAAAATGCTTGCCTAATGCAAAGCAATTTTAATTGTACTTGCTTGTCGCAGATATTTGACAGTTACTTAACTGGATTAAGATTAGGGGGAGTTAGAGTTAAATGAACTTAGGAAAAATTGTGTTGTTATTTCTGAAAGTCTTTTAGAACAGTGTATCTGGCACTGTAATGCTAGTTGTCCTCCTGATCAAAACCACTGGAATACATGAGCTAAACTATATCTATGAAATGCTTTTTTTAAACATCAGCCATCCTTATTAGAGACTTAGACTTAGACAGATTTATTTTGTCAGTTTGTATATACAAGTGTAAACAAAAAGAAATTTTGTTTAGACCAGCACCCTAGCCAATTTCATTTTTTAAAGTGTAGCCTTGATAAGGTAAGCAGCAGTTGTTTTTAAGCTGCTGCTACTGCCTCCAGCTCCTGAAGCACTCGCTTCTCCTGGCTCAGGGGAGGGAGAGGACGATGACGACGATGCTGTGATGGTTGTAGCCTCCTGGGTTGAAGAGGATGATGTGGTTAAAGCAGCAGTTGTGCCATGGGCAGGTTTAGCAGTGACAGACAATGCTGGAGATGGTCTGGAAGCCGGGGAGGGCGGGGAGGAGCCGGCTGGGGATGTTTCAGCATTTGGCAGGGAAGCATCTAGAGTCCTCTCCTCATTTTCACCTGCAGAGGGCTGTACTTCCCCTCTAGATGCCAAAGATTGCCTGGGAACAGCCTCAGAAGAACCTCCATTCACGCTGAGCTCTTTGTTTCTATCGGCGCGGTACATTAGCAAGCCCCCCAGGCAAGCAGCACCGTCTGGTACTGCTGCACGCAGCCAACACCCTATCAGAATGATGGCACGGCAGTTACATATCTCCTTTTTTGAAGAGAGGTCCAGTCGGAGATTATCTATTTTGTTTCACAACTAGCGCACATTGGAGAGCAGGATTGATGGAAGCAGTGGTCTGTGGAGATATCTCTTTTTCTTTTTATAGTTAGCCCCCCACTGTAGCCTCGCTTTCTTCGTTCCTTGCGCATCTCTTTCTCCGTCCATTATTTGCCTTAAACCTGCTCTTCTTTAACAATAAATTATTAAACAATACTGCACTCTGCCATTTTGGAAGTGGTATGGCAACTGTTTCTTCTCTTTTATTTTAGCTTTTCTGCTTGTTATGTTGATCAATGCCCCTCTGTGTTTTTTTGCGAGTACTGCAACTACATCTGCATCAACTATAAACATGTACAGCACCTCTATTGCCTCACGCATGGAGTGCATGGACCGGTGCAAACACCCAAAGTGCCAGTATCTGTCAGCCTTATAGTCAGGGTAGAGGTCTGAAGGCTTGAGAGGCTTGGGATGCAGATCTGAATCTTGAGGGACTCAAAGTGATGTCTGGCAGCATGAGATGCTCAGGGCTTGAGTGACTGACTGGAACTGATCAAGCTGACTCATGGTGGCACCCTGAAACCTGTGGCCTTGGTAGGGCCCTAGGGGCATAAAGTCAGCATGGAGCCACAGGAGCCACACTGGAGGTGGAATGCATAGTGCTTGGAGCCACAGATGACCCAAAGTGCTTGTAGCTATAGTAGAGCCTGGAGTGCTACCCAACACTAATGAGACAGGAAAGTCTGTAGAGGAGATCATTGTTGATTATAACTTGGTTCATAAGTGTTAAAATTCAGGATATAAGAAATGTTTTTGGCTAAAATATGGATACTATAATGCATGCTAGCCTTAGCCTATTTTTTTTTAGCTTAATGCAAAGTGCTTTTGAATCCATTGTATTAGCATTCTGCTAAGAAGGAACTTAGCAACCAGGAAGTTATAGTGATGTCCCAATTCCTCATTGTATGTAGGGGTAGTGGACATAACAAGGGTAAGGGGTACGAATCTAGCCCTTAAGAATCAGGGATTTCAGATACTGACTTTCAGAGGAATTTACAGATACAATTTCCCAGAAAACACAGAAGACAGGGATTCTAGCTGGTGACCACACTCTTTTTCTTTTTTTCTTCTTTTGAAAGCCAATCAAAGCCGTTGGTAATGCCATCCCTCCGTTCGCCAAATTCTCCAAAACAGAGGTGAGGGGAGATGACATTGTGGAACTAAGACAAGAACAGTGGGAATTCTGTGCAAGAGCACAATCAGACAGAGCACCTGAACAGAGAACAGGCGGACTACCCCCTCTCTGGAGCTATGGTACCACTGCGGGAGATTGGAGCCTTCTGAGAAAATAGTGCATCAGAGTGTGTGTGGATGGGGGGTATTTGCAAGTACTAATTCAGGATGCAAGCGGAGAAATACAGCAGTAGGTAGGGGGGAGTGGCGCCCTAGTGGTTAGGGTGTAAAGCTTGGAATCCTGAGGTTGTGAGTTTGAAACCCATCCACAGACTGCCACTCTGGGTCTCTGAGCAAGACCCTTAACCCCTGACTGCTCCCCGGACATCCCACATTGGCAGCCCACTGCTCCCCAAGTGGATGAGTTAAATGTGGGGGTAAATTTCTCCAATGTGAGATCAATAAAGTTCAATTATTATTATTATTAGGTAGAAGCCTGAGCTAGAAGTGGCTACTGCTGGCTACGGCTTTGACTATTCTCCTATGGTAGGACATGAGCTGTTATGTGCATATGTAAGTATGCACATACATGTAAATACATTTGGCGCACTCTGTTGACACTTTTGGTCTCAATGTAGCATTACCTATTACCAAAAACAACACAGAAAAAACAATAGGGTGTTTTGTTTAATAGTTTTATTTGAAGGGGAAGTGGATTCTCTCTGGATAGTAGATATCTAACTGTAAGTGAAAAGGTGCAAAAACAAAATTTCTGCTTAATAGGTCCCCTTTAAGCACAGTAAAGTCCAATTACTTTTTAAGTAAAAGGGAAATTAAAGGAGCAGTAAATTAAGTTTCACCACTAGATGGGCTGTTGAGAACTATCTGTAGACAAAAATGATGGGTTGCAAGCCACCCTTTTCTCTACCTACTCTCCACCTGTAAATCATACTGTATAGCACATGTCTATGGTGAGGAGCATTTGAGCTTGTTATATTTCAGGGCAATCAGCATATGTACTATCGCATCTGACATGAATTTCTTTTTGCCAGAGTTGGGGAACAGGCCAGAGTTATTTGCAAGACAGCTGAGGTGGAGAAATGTTGGCCTATTAGGACTATTCTTGCTCTTTACCAGCATGGAGTGTGTCTTGTTTTAAACTTAACTGAAATGCAAAATTGTGTAGCTACTCTGATATTAAATTCAAATAATAAGAGTGAGAGCAGTAAAGCCATATAGAAAAGCACAGGTTAATGAAATGATGAAATAAAGGGAGTTATCTCTTGACTTAAATGTTTTGTAATGAATTAGTTCTAAATTAATAGCAAACTGTGATTAGAGAATAGTAATTAATGTTAAGTAACAAGCGTAACTATTTACAACCTATTGTGTGTCTTAATTGCAAGATCATGTTTTAATGTTTTTTTTTTCTGACTCTGACAGAGTTGTCGTTTACTGCTTACCTTAAATTGTTTTCTATCCTCATTGTCATCTCATGTTTTAGAATGCCTCTCCTCCCACCCTCCAAAGGATAAACTTTTCAGTTCCAGTCACTATCCATTTGATGCTCATACAACATGAAGGCTGTGTGGTAGGAATAGGCCTCAGAAGCATGATAAAAAAGGGGGAAGGGAGGGTTAGGTTATGGCTCTGTACGCTTCCAGCATTCACCCTTGTTAGCCTTTACCAGTTTGACAATACCCTGATGAGACATGACAGGACAAGCTTTCATAGCCATGTTTGGGCTGATGCTCTTAAAGTGATCATAACTGGACTGTTTTGTAGCTTTCATGAAGAAAGCGAATTTTAAATGGCCAAATACAAACGCTTTGTTAAGCATGGTAACTGGAGGAATGATAGAAAAAAGTATATTAGACACCAGACACCAAAAGAAACCCTATAGTTTTTGACTTCAAAAAAGGAAAACCAGCTGTTTATATTTACAAATGATCAATATTGACCCAATTTAATGTTTTGTATAGTTAATAAAAAATATGAACAGTCAGATTCTTTCATCTATGAATCAGAAAAATACACATTGTTTTTCTTTTTTTGCCATTGACTCCTCTAAACCATTTTTTATTCTCTTATTTGAGACATACAAAGTTGGACTGGCTGGCATGCTTTGAATCTCTTTTTTGTTCTATAAATAAACTGGACTTGAGATAAAGGTCTAAAAAAGATCTGAATACATTTCTTTTGGATTTTCAGAGGAGAGCAATATTTGTGCGCCAGTCAATTTAATAAATGTTTTTTGGGTCAGAGGTCTCCAACTATGGTCCTAAGGTACCACTGACCAGCATACTGTATGTTAGGTGTTCCCTTACCTACACACACCTGACTTAATTAAATGTATGATTAACTTGCCTCTCCAGCCCTTGGAAGCTGCTGAGGAAAAAATGCAATAATTTTATTAAGGTTTGTGAAGCAGATGAACAGCTAAAAAAAAAGCAGGGCAGGGCTGCCAGAGTTGAAGATGACTGCGTGTATCATTCGTTCTTTAATTTTTCAAATTAAAGCCAAAAACTAAAAATGCAAAAATACACTTGTTTTCTCACTACTTGTTTCCAAAAGAAAAAGAAAAAAAATATATAATGACTTATCTACATAATTTTTGGTCATTTGATTTGTGTTTCAGAAATGGGAATTATAAACACAAAAACAAATGGTGATTTGACTTATGGACATAGAAAAAAAAAAATTATTTAATGCATTTTTCTTTTTCATTGTCAAAAAGGGAAAATTAAAAGTTGAAAAATGATTTGAAGTCTCTCTCAGGGCCAAAGTAAGAAACTTCGGTTAAGTTAGAAAGATATTCACAGATTCGGCTTCCCTGGATCATTTTTTTAAAATGGCTAGGGTTTGTAAGAAAAAAAGTGTCTACAAAGTTCCCAAAAAGTTAAACAACAATCCACTGGACTTTGTTTCCAAGCTTTAAGACGTGTCACTTCACACCCAGGAAGCTTTTGCAGTTCAAAATGTCAGAATTAGCATTGAGTTCAAAGCTTTATACAGTGGCCCAAATCAAAGCCATGTTTTAGAAGAAAAGAAAGGCCTCAGAAGAGGCATATATATCCCAGAATGCTTTGTGTGGAGAACTCTCCTCACAAAGCATTATGGGATTTGCTGCCACACTAGCCCGCTGTTCCGATAGGCTGTAACTCCCTGACAGAGGCGACTAATAACAAAGATGTTGCTGGCACCGCGCAGTGCAGCCAGAATTATGTGAAGAACTGGGAGAAACACGTCTCGATCATCTGTCCAAACGGTTATTTAAAAGAGTTCACTATAAAGTCCACTATATAGACCCCACTCTATGTAGCTATTGAGGGATTTAGGACTTAGGGGGGAGATTCGGACACAGTAAGCTTGTATGAGCTATGCTGTAGCAACTTTTAAACAGAGCATTTACAGGGGAAGAGATCTTTGAATTACAAAGCAAGACACGTCAGAAAACCTGTGAAATGCGTAAATAGGTGATGAGGCGATCTCCTCAATCACTCTTTCTTATCAAAGAACTACGCCACAGATGAACCGTGCCCAGCCCTAATGTTGAACTAGTACCAGAGTTAGCATGGTTCAGTTGTTTCTGGCATGGTCCAGATCTCTGTTATGTTCCATTTACACTCAACAGTAATCTCTGTTACCATGCTCGGACCATTCTTGGCACAGTATCAAAAGGCTAGTATACAGGGGTATATGGTGTGCTATCAGTTTCTTCAGGTCAGAAAACAAAGTGCTTTTGAAAATCTTTAACCTCTTAATATCCAACTAATTTTGGGAAATTCTCACCTATTTTGCATACCCAAATGGAAAAGCAAATAACTTAGGAACTGTAAGCCCAAATTACATGTGTGATACATTATTTGAAAGCTAACACCTTCTAGTTTCTGAATATATACATGAAAATTGAGTGAGTAAAACACCCAAGCTGCATCAAGCCCAAGCTGCATCAGTTCAAACAAGACTCAAAGTTGTTTTTTGTATTCTCGAAAATAATAGGTATTTTTTTAACAGCAGTTATAAAGACATGCTTGCTTGTTGTGGCTCCTTTGTCATGGTACATTTTGACATGCTGCGATATCTGTGTTAATTGTGCTTTGGTGCTCGCTATGTCCATAAAATTAGCTAGGTGGTTGAATTGTGGAGAATCTAAGCTTTCCAACGATGTCTAACA
>NW_015151792.1:30074-31504 GCF_000732505.1 Cyprinodon variegatus | reverse complement strand
ACCAAGTGATAACAACGTGTGACTTTTTCCACTACAATGTTTTTGGGATGCAAAAATATCACTCTTTTGAACACATAATGTTTTGGGAAGAGAAACGTTTTATTTCGCTGGGTCTAGCAAACCTGCCGGACTACTTTCGGCTTGACCAAAGCTGGACGAGAACTCTGCTCACAGGACGCTGCCAGGGGTAAGTCAGTGTGATTGCATGACACTGGTGATGGGGATGCCATACAGATTCATGTCAAAAATACCGAACTATCCCTTTAAATGAATCCAGACACACCAAAAAAACTTGAAAACAATGAAAAACCTGGCTAAACTTGAACAGAAAACTTAGAGAAAAACAACAGAATCAAGATCGTTACAGAGCCCCCCACTTAAGGGCGGATTCCAGACGCCCCTTTAATGTCCAAAAACAAAAAACAACCCACCCAGGGTGGGCGGAGGGGGAACCAGGAAGGAGGGCAAGAAGCTAAAAACAGTCCAAGAAACAAAACGCAACACATCCAGAGTGGGCGAGGACAATCGAAAGTCCCTGAAAGGCCGGCCGCGGGGCCGGAGGCGAGGCAGAGTCTCTGGAGGGCGGCCGCGGGGCCGGAGGCGAGGCAGAGTCTCTGGAGGGTGGCCGGAGGCGAGGCAGAGTCTCAGGTGGCCGGCCGCGGGGCCGGAGGCATGGCCGATGCTCCGGGGGCTGGCCGCGGGGCCGGAGGCGAGGCCGATTCACAGGAGGCCGGCCGTGGGTCAGGCGACACAGGAGGGTTATAGGGGGATGACATCTCCGTCTCTGCTGAATCCTCGGAGGAGGACGACGTCTCTGCCGCTGCAGGAGTTTAGGAGGAGGACGACGCCCCAATTTCAACCGGTAGCCCAGAGGGGAATGCTGTCCCCTCTTCAGCGGCTCAGCAACAGTCTCAGAGGGGGGCGCGGACCGCGGCTCTGGAACAGGGTCCGAGGAGGCCGTCAGCTGCGGCTCAGGAACTGGAGCGGGAGGGGTCACCGACTGCGACTCCGGAACAGGCTCTGGGGGAGCCGCCGACTGTGGCCCAGGAACCGGCTCAGAGGTGACCGCCGACTGCGGCTCAGGAACAAGCTCTGAGGTGACCGCCGACTGCGGTTCAGGAGCAGACCCAGAGGTGGCCGCCGACTGCGGTTCAGGAGGGACCGCCCACTGCAGCTCAGGAGCAGACCCAGAGGTGACCGCCGACTGCGGTTCTGGAACAGGTTCAGGAGGGACCGTCCACTGCGGCTCAGGAGCAGACCAAGAGGTGACCGCCGACTGCAGTTCTGGAACAGGCTCAGAGGTGACCGCCAACGGCGGTTCCGGATCAGGAACAGAGGAGCTCGCCTATTGCGGCTCTGGATCAGGAACAGAGGAGCCCGCCGATTGCGGCTCCAGATCAGGAACAGAGGAGCCCGCCGATTGCGGCTCC
>NW_015151792.1:25288-26434 GCF_000732505.1 Cyprinodon variegatus | reverse complement strand
GATCAGGAACAGAGGAGCCCGCCGATTGCGGCTCCAGATCAGGAACAGAGGAGCCCGCCGATTGCGGCTCCGGGTCAGGAACAGAGGAGGCCGCCGACCGCGGCTCCGGGTCAGGAACAGAGGAGCCCGCCGACTGTGGCTCCAAATCAGGAACAGAGGAGACCACCGACTGTGGCCCCAAATCAGGAACAGAGGAAACCACCGACTGTAGCCCCAAATCCAGCATGGAGGAAACCGCCCACGGCGGCACAGATTGCAGCTCCAGATCAGGAACAGAGGAGCCCGCCGATTGCGGCCCCGGATCAGGAACAGAGGAGACCACCGACTGTGGCCCCAAATCAGGAACAGAGGAAACCACCGACTGTGGCCCCAAATCCAGCATGGAGGAAACCGCCCACGGCGGCACAGATTTAGTCTCTGAGGTGGCTTGAAGTGCCCGCAGAGGGCTCTTGGCGGTTTGGAGTGCCTGTAGAGAGGCCCTATGAGGTGTAATACCACATACCCCAAATTCTGACACCTCTTTAAAAATCTGCTCAGGGGTCTCTGGACAGCACAGAGCTAACTCAGGGGTCTCTAGACGGCACAAAGCTAACTCAGGGGTCTCTAGACTGCACAAAGCTAACTCAGGGGTCTCTAGACTGCACAAAGCTAACTCAGGGGTCTCTAGACGGCACAGAGCTAACTCAGGGGTCTCTGAACGGCGCAGAGCTAACTCAGGGGTCTCTAGACGGCTCAGAGCTTGTTCACGGCAACCCCTACGCCGAGTGGTCTTAGGAGCTGGGCTAATGGGTTCTGGTTTTAGGCTAACTGGTGTGCTAATGGGTTCTGACGCTGGACTTGCTGATTCGGTTGCAGGTTCAGATGTTTGGATATCTAGTTTACTAACAGGTTCTGGCTCTAGGCTAACTGGGTTAAAAATGGATGGTGACGTTTGATCTGGCTGGCAGAGAGAGAAATGAGGTGGCATGAAAGGGAAGAGATCACCTCTATCCCCATAAAAGAAATTCCAAAGGTCTGATTTCTGAATGTGGGGAGCTATGACTGTCTGGGGTTCTATGGCTAGGGAAGCTGAAACACTAGCCTGGGTGCCATTCCGAACTTAGTCCCGCCCACAAAGTTTGAGGTCGGGAAGTTCGGTCTGGCTCT
>NW_015151792.1:21394-24290 GCF_000732505.1 Cyprinodon variegatus | reverse complement strand
GAAGCCAAGGGAAAAGAACACAAGGAGGCAGCAGAGGACAGACAGAAAAACCTAAGCAACTTAAATGAATCCAGACACCCCAAAAAAGCTAGAAAACAATGAAAAACCTGGCTAAACTTGAACAGAAAACTTAAAGAAAAACAACAGAACCAAGATCGTTACAAGTACACTTAAAACAGACCCATTATACAGTTACAGAATTGTTAATAGAATAGATATTCATTATTTGTTCTAGGTTTTGTACGGCTATTCTTCTCCATTTTCTTGTAGTTTTCCACTCTATGTTTCATACTCGGCTGACTTTTCATGCTGTCTCAAAGGGAATGAAAGATTTTTTCCATGCACTAAGCTGACTTTGGTGATTGCTCCTTCCCGTTTCCAAAAATGCGACGGCAAAAGCAAAGAACACAATCCTTCTTTTCACTGTAGACAAGCCATGATATGCTTATCTGTTCTCCATTTTTCATTTGGATGTAATAGTAGCTGCATGAATTGTGACTCCAGAAAAGATACAGGAAAACAGGAGGTGGGGTTGTGGTATATTTGACTTGTAGGACCTGATCGAACCTAAAAAGGACTCTATTGAAAGGGGTTTGGATCAGGTTTACAACAAACGCCACAGGCTGTCTGGCCAGAATAGTAGAAGGATGTACAATAAGTCAGACACACACACACATGTACGGCAAGCGGAGATGGGAAACAGGTTTTATGTCAGAGATGTTTTGAAAGCACAGATGAGTTAAACAGTACACGCTAGGACACTGATACATAAAAGATAATAGAAAGAGAGATGGATGCCAATCTTGACAGTGTCTGTGTTTTATCATTGGTCTGAGGACTGACCTCTGGCATGGCCCTATATGCACACAGATGCACAGCTGGGTCCTGAGTGGTGTTGGATTGCTGAGGGGCCCTAGCAACATATTGTTTCTCAAAACAGTACAGGACTAACACTTGTACCACTGTATGTGTGTGTGTGTGTGTGTGTGTGTGTGTGTGTTAGAGATCTGACTTTGGCTAAATGTATGTCAGTGTGTGCTGTATAGTGAAGATATGTGCAATGAGGTGTGTAATGTTTGTGTTTTTCTGTATTGATGTATGCTAATGGACATCTTAATTCCCCTCGGTAATAATAATTGATGCTATAATCTTTACTCAACTGTCTGCGTACAGGAGCAGAAATTCACCAGTGACAAGTAGCCCATCCGGCTAGTGAGTGATGGGATGGCTGCTGAAAAACAGTGTGTGATCAACCTAGCAGGCTGACTGTTGGTGGCCCACCAGGCTCAGGGCACATTAGTAAACATAGGCCTACACAGATATTTAAAAAGAAAAAGAATTAAGAGCAGGTGGATATGTATTTATCAATACATATAAAAACAAACATGTCAGTAGGCCTAGTTAGGCCCAAAAAGTGGCCCCAGCAGTAGGCCTGATTCTCAATGTAAACAACAGACAATGCTGGGAAATAAGACAAAAAGCCTTATAGGTCATCTTATACATTCAGAAATAATGGGAAGAATTAAGTTTACTAATTATATGTAGGGAGAATAACTCGGGTTCAGAGCTGGGGGCGCGTTCCTCCCGATCACGCCCCTCCAGGTGTCACTGTCGTTTCCCACGTGGGAGTTGAAGTCTCCCAGTAGAATGATGGAATCCGTGGGCTAGCGAGCAATGGAGGAGTAGGCAGCGTTTCCTTGGAGCTCCTGCAAATTAGACATATTTTTAGTACTAAATTGACATTTGGACAACAGTACTATAGGAGTAAGACAACTCTAGACTTCATTTAACTGCACCAGGACATGAGGAAAGCAAGTTTGAGGATGCAGACCTCCAACAAGGACAAGAAAGCGAAAGAACCGGGCTCAGCCGCCCCGGACTCGCCTGAAGCTAGCTATCCGATGGCTAATGCTACCATTCTAGATGCTATAAACTCCCTCCGCACAGAACTACAAACCACCAAGTTTGAAATTTGTCAAACAATAGACACCCGCATCGAGGAGGTGTCCGCCACTATCAGAGAACTCCTCGCCCTCAAGACCGAGACTCAAAATGCTATTCACGTCCTGAAAACGTCCAGCGACCAACACGGCACATCCATTGCTGATCTAGAACGAGCGGCCACACAGTCAGCAGACGCCATAACCACGCTAGAGTCGGAGATAAAACGTCTACGTGCAGAAACGAACCAGCTAACAGAGAAATACATGGATCTTGAAGGAAGGACCAGACGACAAAATATACGGATTGCAATGTTAAGAAAAGGAGCAGAGAAAGGCGCAGAACTGAGCGGATTCGCTTCGCAGCTCCTAAAGGATGTACTGACTCTGGATGACTTACCACTGGTGGATCGCGCTCATAGAGCTCTAAGAAGGCGTCCAGACGACACGGGACCTCCTCGGACGTTGGTGGTGAGACTCCATTACTACCGCGACGTTACAATGATCCTCCGGAAGGCCGCAACTCTGAGGGACCTCGCCTACCGCGGGCAGAAGATCCGCATCTTCCCCGACTTCACACCCGAGATTGCGAAACGCAGAGCTGCATTTAACGGTGCCAGAGCACTTCTTCGGGACAAGCCGGGAGTTCGGTATGGTCTTTTATATCCTGCAAAACTGAAAGTGACTTTCAGAGGAACAGAAACAATGTTCACAGATGCGAAGGAAGCCCAGAAGTTCGTGGAACTCCACTTTGGTGCCGGTGGGGGCGGTGCGGGCGTCCCCGCGGCGGACAACTGATGCAGACGCGGAGTGGCTGGATTCTGGTAGTATTCAGTGTTGGACTGTCCTGGGATGTTTATCCAGCTAATTTTATATAAAGTTTATATAATGTTCAGAATCTTCATCTCGCTAACATGATTATCTGTCTTAAGCTTTGTTGATAATTGAAATGGGCT
>NW_015151792.1:16750-18432 GCF_000732505.1 Cyprinodon variegatus | reverse complement strand
CCCTTGACGCGGAAAAGGGCTTTGACCAAATAGAATGGCCCTACCTTTTTGCAACCCTGAGAAGATATGATCTTGGGGAACATTTTGAAAAATTGTTAAAAATCCTTTATCATAAACCCTGTGCTAGAATTGTCACTAATAAGACACTATCTTCTGCATTTCAATTACATAGGGGCACCAGACAGGGCTGCTCGCTCTCACCCTTACTTTTTGCCTTAGCCCTAGAACCCCTTGCACAATCGATTCGTGCCAATCCCCTTATACAGGGATACGTTACTAAAGGGACTATAAATAAAATTTCCCTATATGCAGATGATATCCTACTGTTCATAACCAATCTTCAGTGTACTATACCAGCGCTCCTAGACATGATTTCTCAGTTTGGCAGATTTTCGGGTTATAGGATCAACTGGTCTAAGAGTGAACTGTTGCCAGTTAAGCTCAAAGACTCTTCGATCTTGGAAAGTATGCCATTTAAAATTGCTAAGGATAAGTTCACTTATCTTGGAATAGAGATTACTAGGGACTTTAATTTACTCTATGAAGCTAATTCCCCCCCCCCCTTGTGGTGAAGCTACAAAATAACATTCAATTTTGGAAATCTCTTCCTATTTCCCTGATGGGAAGAATCAATGCAATAAAAATGGTTTTTCTCCCTCAGATACTTTATCTGTTTCAAAATATCCCCATCTTTTTACCTAAGAAATGTTTTAAGAAACTCGATTCTATAATTGTTCCATTTTTGTGGGACTATAAAACGCACAGAATTAGTAAAGCTCACCTTTGCAAGGCTAAAGTGGAGGGTGGACTGGCCCTCCCAAATTTTTTATTTTACTATTACTCTTGTACGCTTCGCATCATTACAATTTGGTTAGACTGCAATTTTACACAATCTAACTGGATCACAATGGAAAAAGAAGACTGCAGCCCTAATGAAATTGGTGCTCTTGTTCTGTCACCCACAAACATAGACACATTGGCATACAAGAATAATTGCATCATCCACAGCACTATACGTATTTGGAAACAGATAAAATCCCAGTTTGGTATTGATTCTATATCTACCTTATTACCAATAGCAAAGAATCCCTCATTTGTCCCCTCCACTTTAGACTCAGGTTATACACAATGAAAAGATTTAGGTATCAGGACTATTGGTGACTTGCTGGTTGGTGGTAATTTTGCGTCTTTCTCTCAACTTCAGGGCAAATTTGGTCTCCATAAACACAATCATTTTAGATACCTGCAGGTCAGGGCATATGTCAAAAAACACATACGCACTCTAGAGAATATATTACCTAACGAATTTGAAGAACTCTTTAAGCTAGGTGGTGGAGAAGGACATCTAATATCCCAGATTTATAATCTGTTACTATCCAGATCCTTGCCGTCCATGCGGGGCCTTAGAACAAGCTGGGAGCAGGAATTAGGAATGGAGATAAGTGACGAACTCTGAAAGGCTGCACTAGAAAATATTCACAAATGTTCAGCCAACTCTAGACATTGTCTTATTCAATTTAAAATCATGCACAGGCTTCATTACTGCAAGGTGAAGAATGTTGGGTTGAGAATGTTCTTGTTTAATTATGTCACTTTTGTTTGGTTTTGATTTTGTATTGTCTTTATGTTTTTTTGTTTGTTTGTTCACATAAAAAAAGAGGACAAATGTGTATTGTTGATGT
>NW_015151792.1:11885-14883 GCF_000732505.1 Cyprinodon variegatus | reverse complement strand
CCTATCATCATGTCCCGACTGGACTGTTGTAACTCTCTCCTCTTTGGCCTTCCTCAACTATCCCTCCATAAAGTCCAACTGGTCCAGAACTCAGCTGCCTGCATTATAACTAGAACTCCCTCTATCCACCACATCACCCTGGTTCTCCTACAGCTCCACTGGCTCCCTGAGAGGTTCTGGATTCAATACAAAATTTGGTGCCATTCAAGGCCCTTCACCACCTTGCCAGGCCTCCTGCATGTTCCCACCCCCTCCCGTTCTCTCAGATCCTCATCACCTTTATACCTGTCTGTCCCTTCTGCCCGTCCCTCCTCCATGGGGAGCATTCAGCTACTGTGCCCCCTGCCTCTGGAACTCTCTACCACCCTGTAATGGCAATTGTTTTGTCAAACCAAACATCCAATAAAGTTCCAATAAGCCACTATAGGCACTGCGGTCACGTTTTCTTGAAGCAGGCAAAAGAAGTTGAAGTCCAAACTTGTAGACGTTCAGTTGATTTATTTCCTCTATTTAAGCAACATTACAGAGTTCAAACTTTCCTTGCTCTGTCACCTCTCTTGCACTGGTAAAAACCCAAAGGCCCCTAACCCAAATGCCTGCTGGTCCTTACCAGGCTTCTACATTTATAGAAAGTGGACCGCCCACATTTCTTCCAGTTTAACAAGAAAGAAAGAAAAATCATAAAACAACAAAAAATAAATACACAACTTCAACATTTAACCTATAAATAAATTTAAGAATAAAATAACAAAGTTCAAATGGACAAAGCAATAAAGAAAAATAGCTCAAACACTCCGGCCCCTAATTGTGAATCTTTCACAATTACTCCTTTTAACAAGGAAAAGGAGCTATTCCCTCAAACATGTTCTTAACTCTTCAGGGTGAAGCTTCCAGATGCAAAACAAGTTTGGTCACAGGTCTTTCCAAAATACTGGTCTTTGTTTGTAATCGCACAGGGCACACCAAGCCTTTTGCATCCTGGTTTACACTCAAGACCTTGGCCATCATCCATGTTCCTCTTGGAGCTGTAGAGTCTGCAATTAAGATAACCAGAGATGGGGACTCGAGTTTGTGACACATACTCGAGTTGCACTTAAGTCGCATAATTAATGACTTCAGACTTGACTTAGACTTGCATTTGAAGGACTTTCGACTCGACTGACACTCGTGATTTCCGACTTGTGAACAATATGTTATTCTTTTTAAGTGTTTTTGTTTTACTAACTTGACTGATCGCCGCTCTGCTTACCCACACACAGCAGTGGTAAAAAAATTGGTAGTGGGGGCTGTCAAACAGTCAAGTAGCACTGACGTCACTGACACAACGCTACGTGAAAGATATGCACGCACGCACGCATGCCACCCATACAGATGGAGGCTATCATTAGCAGCCCTGTTTCTGTCCCACCAATCATAATAACCTTTGGCTACAAAAACTTTACACAAGGCGGGAATAAAAGAGCAGCAAACTGCAGCTTCGGTAGAAAAACAATACACGATGCAGGGTCCACTACATCTAATTTTATCCGCCACATGAAAACCAACCCGGAAAGGTTGGTCACTGTGTAATAGGTTAGCATCTGTGCTACAAACAAGCTAAGCTCGAGTCCTCGGGAGTGCAGACATTAGTGTATTACATTACATATGTATCAAACTAAGTTAAGATCAACTTCCTTATACTTTAATGTAATGTTTTGGCCCTTCACTGCCCTCATTTTCACTTAAAAATAAAAGAGCAGACATTAACTGCTAAAACTAGAAAAAGTTGTAACCAAAAATGTCAGTTAAATACAGTAAGAAAATAGTTTTTTTTTAAAGAAAAAAAATACAGATGCAAAATGTATCTAGAAAAAAATGTGCGTGTGTGCTTTTTTTTATTGTATTTTTCATTACCAGTTCAAGATAATGATCATTCAATAGATATAATAGTGACCTTTAAGCTATACCGTCTCAGTGACGGAGATGAAAACACAAGGAGAAACAAGCAAGCACGCAAATTATTGAAATTATTTTAATTAATAATGTGATTAGAATGTATTGTGCAATTAATTGATTATTGCGACAGGCCTACTCTAGACTTGAGACTTGACTTGGACTTGAGCTCTCAACAAATGAGACTTGACTTGGACTTGCAAAAAATGACTTGTGAACATGTCTGAAGACAACATCTCCAGGAGTGAGACATTGTTTAGTTCTTGTCCATTTTTGTCTTTCCTGCATTAGAGGTAAGTACTCAGAAAGCCATCTTTTCCAGAACAGCTCTGCCATGTATTGCACCTGTTTCCACCTTTTCCTGACAAAAAGATCCTTTTGATTGAACAATCCTGGGGGCAAAACTGGTTTGGTTTTTAACAACAACAAATGGTTGGGTCTGTCGTTTAATATGGCTTCAACTTCACAAAGAATTGTTTGAAGCTCTTCATCATCCAAGACTTGCTCTTTAAGAACTGAAACCACAATACTTCTTATGGAATGAATCAGATGATCCCAAACTCCACCTTGGTGAGAGGCTGCTGGGATGTTAAAGTTCCATTTAATTCCATCCTGCACAAAAGCATTTTGAATTTTAGCATGATTCAGTTCAGCTAAACTCTCTTTCAACTCTCGATTTGCACCAACAAAATTTGTGGCATTGTCAGATCTGATGGTGGAAACTGGGCCTCTTCTACAGATGAACCTGCGGACTGCATTTATACAGGAATCTGTATCGAGGGTGTAGGCCATTTCCAGATGCACTGCACGGCTGGTGAAACAAGTGAACAGAACTCCATACCTTTTCAGGAGGCTTCGTCCTCTTTTAACACTTACAGGACCAAAGTAATCCACTCCAACATTTGTAAAAGGAGCGGTGGCTGGCAGGACTCTTTCTTCTGGCAGATCTGCCATCTTTTGTTCAATAAACTTTCCTCTGTTACACCTGCAAACAACACAGTGAGAAATGATTTTTCTGGCAGCTGAATTAGCATTTATTATCCAGTATTTTTGTCTTAATCTTGAC
>NW_015151792.1:7743-10139 GCF_000732505.1 Cyprinodon variegatus | reverse complement strand
GATACGAGACATGATACACTCAACGGGGCCTGTTGTTAAAAAAGGCGATGGCTGAAGGGATCAGGCTCCTGCCAAAACGGGCCCTTCTACACCTGAGTGCCCCGTACCTCTGTCCAGAGGGCAGGGGTATGAGGTAGTCCTGTAGTGGGTGAGTGGGGTCCCATTCTATGGAGAGTGAAAAGCGTCCACTGGCCTGTTTGTGTCTGTGAGGTTGGGTGGGGGGAGTCCAATGATTTTAGCAGCTGTGTGTGTGACCTTTGTGAGTTTGGTTTTGTTAGAAAAGTTATTTTTGATCGTATCAACCGCTGCAGCTGGAAACTGTTGTGTGTTATCATCAGCAGTTCTTTGCAGAGCATAATTTGCGCAGCTGGGTGAAGAACATCCTGAACCCCAGTGCAGGTTTTAACGTGTCACCATGATGCCACCACAGGAAACGGAGGAAGTTGACATGTTTTTCAGAGACATAAACTTGGTGAAACATGGCATTAATGTTAAGTCAATATGATAATGACCTCTAACAAGTTTTGTTGAGTTATTGACAATGTTCATGAAATGCAAATCCTCTCTGGACATTTCAGTTTTCTCCTCTGATGATCTTTTGCTAAAATCATGATTGTACTGTTTGGCCAGCATTTCTTCAAGATGCTCAAAAGAGATCCTGTTTGCTGTCACAGCAGTGCAGACATTTCTATTTTTGCTGTGGCTTCTAGTGTGCAGGGGACCATTTATGACCCAGCCAACTTTAGTTTTTACAGCATAAAGCCCACCATCTACACTATTGATCACCTCACAGGGCTCTAAAACATTTTCCTATCAGTAGTTCCACATCTGCATTGATGCTATGAAGCTTAACAGGTTTAAGATGAGGCCACTGATCAATGTCCTTTTGCTGGGGAATATTCAATGTAGAAACTGGCATGGTACTTTGAGTCAAAACATCTGGTAGCTCTATGAAATCATTTGTTTCCAATTCGGAGATTTCCAAACAAGACAAAACTTGTACATTAACAATCTTATTTTGACTAATTGTTCTCAGTAGAATATGTGTTCTTTTGCCCTTTAAGTTCAGACTTTTTGCCAGAGTTTCTGTACAGAACGTACCTGAACTTCCTGGATCAAGAAATGCATCAGTTTGCACAACTTTGTTGCTCTTTTGACTTTTAACTTGAACTGCAACAATAGAAAAAACAGCATTATCATCATGACCGGCCCCAATATGCCCACACGTCTGGGTGGTTGCAGGTGAGAAGTTAATTGGAGACCTCGTTGTCTGTTGGATTTGTTCTGAAGAGGTTCCTGGCTCCTTTTGCTCTATGTGAAGAACCCCTGGATGCTTTCGGTGACACACATTGCAATCCTGCAGTCTTTGCTTGTTTGACCAACTTTCAGACAACCGAAACAAATCCCCTTTTGTTTAATGAAGGTAAACTTGTCCCTATGCATTTTAGCTTTAAACTAAACACAGTTTTCCAGTAGATGATTTCTTTGTAAACAAAACAAGCAGCTGTGAAGAACAGTAGACTTGGCCCTGTTTTCAGTTTAATGAGTTCTGGCTTCTGGAATTGTGCTGACATTAGTGGCAAAACTGCTTCCCTTTTTTCTTTGCTGCTGTAACTTGAAACTTTAGATTTGGTACCTGTTGGTGGATCTTGGATATTGTCAAACACTGGATCTGATGCTACTTTTACTTCCTTTGTTATGAAACCAACCAGATCAGTAAACAATGCTCAGTGACCATTTTGCTCCTGTAGCTCATAAGCAGTAACTCTCCATTTTTGCCTCAGTTTATATGGAAGTTTCAGGACAATTGTTCTCATATTTGAAGGTAAATCCAACTCTTTCATGAAAAACAATTTGTTGTGTCAGATTTAAACAACATTGAAGAAAAAGAGAGAATGATTGCAGACTTTTCACATCATCACCCTTTATTGGTGTCCAACTCATAATCTTCTCCATATACGCAGAAGTGATTTTATTTTCATTTCCAAAATGTTCTTTAAGAAGATATTTGACTTTTGAATAACCTTCCTCAGGAGCTAAGTGTTGACAACTATGCACGAGATCTTTAGGCTGCCCCCTGGTGAACTGCTCTAGGAAGTACAAACAGTCGCTCCAGTTGTCAGTTTTAGCCTCCACTCCGTTCTCAAAGGCATTCATAAATGATCTGTACTGTAGGGGGTCCCCATCAAACACAGGGATGTTTCTAGATGGGAGAACAGACGATAAGTTTTGTTTTACAAGTAAGGCTGCAATCAGGGTTCCTACAGCATAAGGCAAGTTAAATTCAAGACTTTTTAACTTTTTAATGCCGCTTGAAATAAAAATTTAAGACCAAATTCATAAGAAAAACCTGCTTGCGACAACTGAACCCAAAGGTTTATTTTAACATAAACCAC
>NW_015151792.1:4045-6830 GCF_000732505.1 Cyprinodon variegatus | reverse complement strand
ATTTTTATTTCAAGTGGCATTAAAAAGTCTTGAATTTAACTTGCCTTATGCTGTAGGAACCCTGGAGATTTAGTTGCTGCTTTTTCTCAGGTTTCTTCATCTTTGTTTTGCCTGATGTGCAGCAATGCTCTTTGCTTTTCATTCTATGTCTAAAGTGGAATACGCTTTTTCCTCAGTGATTAGAAATACCACAATTTGAAAATATCAAAATAACTAAGATTTCCAAAAAAAATCATGATCTGATGATCTTTTTATTTAAAAAGAGAAGTAAAAAATCCTGTTTATCTGGAAATTAATGCATTAGCTATGATGAAGTATCGTGTGATTTCTACACTTGAATTATACACCTTTTAATGTTTGCAGTCACCTCATTGTCACATATTAGTTTGTCAAATGGATAATTGGGATAAAGCGCAGATAGCTTGGTGTTCTTTGCAGAAACTATACACGGAACATCAAGTTAGAAACATTCAATTGGAATAATGGGTGTAGTGGTGATTGTTTGTCAAACCAAACATCCAATAAAGTTCCAATAAGCCACTATAGGCACTGGGGTCACGTTTTCTTGACGCAGATATTCTTGTAGATATTCAGTTGATTTATTTCCTATATTTTTGCACATTGCAGAGTTCAATGCTCTGTCACCTCTCTTGCACTGGTAAAAACCCATAGGCCCCTAACCCAAATGCCTGCTGGTCCTTACCAGGCTCCTACAATTATAGAAAGTGGACCGCCCACATTTCTTCCTGTTTTACATAAAATAAAGAAAGAAAAAATGATAAAACAACAAAAAATAAATGCACAAAATTCAACAATTAACCTATAAATAAAGTCTGTAAATAATACAAAAAAATATATAAGTTTAGGAAATTAACACAATTCAAATGGATAAAGAAATAAAGAATAAATAGCTCCAACAATGGGAATTACTTGGAAAACAAGGGTGGTTTAAATAAATAGTTAGCGGGAAATGGCCTCACTATCCAATATTAGTCTTAAATATACCTTCCAAAATTAATGTTTACAATTAATTACCCTAAATTCCTGTTAAATACCACAGAAAATTCCAATTTTGAAAATTCATAGTTCGTTCCATCCCTAAAGCTCTTTTAAACAAGGCGTAGTGTTTTCTCATTTCCCAAAACAAAACCAGTTAATCTTCAGGATCTAAAGCCACAGACTCGAGCCGGAGGGAATGCTAATTTTGGAATCAAAAAAACACAAGAAAGCACACAGTTCTGTACTAAAAGTGCCGTTAGGAGTCACCACATGACCGAATGGATTCCCAGCATAAAATGGCAGCTTTTAAAGTCTCTTTAAACCCTTCTGCTGAACACTGCATTCCTTCAAAAGTTAAACTTTCTTTTCTACATAATCATTTAGTCAGAGCACAGAGCAGCAGCTTTCCATCATTAATTTGTCGATTTAATAAGTTTTGAATAATAGATGGCTTTTTTTGAGCTAATAATTCACTTGTCTTCAGTTGGCTTGAGAACTGAAACCTTTATAAATGCAGATTTAAACACTGAGTTCAAGATTCAGGGCTGAAAGTGAGCGATACAGACTTTATAAGCAGGAACGGGTTCACTTCTATTATCAGACATGCATGTTCATGATGTAAACAGCAAAGACCGTCCAGCATATGCAGCACTCATGGCTGCAGACCAGCGGGTAAGCACTAAGCAGCAAGGCTTTCAAGCACATCGGTCTGCAGGGACCGACTCGCATTTAGAGGCAATCCCTCCAAGAATTACAGCTTTGGCGTTGATGCATTGGTTTCTTCTCTGGGATGATGACTCATAAAAACAGATATTCTGTCATTTTATACATTTATATAGTCGTTGCTTGAATTTTTCACTTTTGATAAAAGCTGTCTGAGTGTATTATTTACTTTAACTTGTTTTTTAGCACTGCTAAGCTACACGGTTGTTTGCTTCAGTATGAAATTGATAGGAGAGACAGAAACCATGACAAAACTCAGCTCTGGGTAAAAATCAGCTTTAAATTCATTTGAATGTGTAATAAACCTGGACCATTCAGACGCAAACATCAGGTTGAATCATGTGAGGTGTTGAAATCTTTAACTGTTTGCTGATCATTTCCACTAACCACTGCTGTGTGTCCTCTATCCATCAGAGATGATTATGCCTACCACCAGACGGACATGAGGAGTGCCACATGCTGTAGCCTATATCTACTGGTACGTTTTCCACTTTAACAACATACATTTCATTTCATAAATAATATTTAAAAAAAAACTATAACTACAGCTATGTCTACCTTTTAGGAAATTTATATTATATAACCTGGTTGTTTGACGGAGTCTGAAATGTGAAATATTGATAATATATATGTGCCTGTATTTGGACTGAAACATTTAATCGGATTAATCGATTATTGAAATAATCATGAACTAATTCAGTAATTGATTAATCGTTAAATGGAATATAGAGACGCTAAAACAGGGGTGCCCAACCTTTTTTAAACCAAGATCTACTTTCGAGGTTGATGGCATGCCGAGATCTATCAAGCCAAACACAAGAGATGGGCAGTATTTGTTTTTTATTTGCACAGGTGGAGAATAAACAGTAAGTCCAACAAACGGGGAAATGATTAGTTGTGTCAAAAAATATGTTGCAAAAGCAGAACTTAACTTTTAGAGTCTAAAACATGTCTTAAGCTGACACAGCAACCCAATCAGAGCAGCAATCATACCAAAATTATAGGGATGCACGATATTGGGATTTTGGCCGATATCCGATATGCCGATATTTTAAAACTCATG
>NW_015151792.1:0-2097 GCF_000732505.1 Cyprinodon variegatus | reverse complement strand
TATTCCTGCTTCATCTGCGATACCATGGCAACAGCTTCAGAGTGTCGGTCAGAAAAAAAATAAAAGCGAGAAAATTGATTTGGGGGGGCGTAAAGATGACCATTTCCTGCCTGGATTTGATTTTTTTATGTTTTGGAGGTTAAAGGATTTAGTCTCCAGACTGTGAAGTATTATCTTTTAATGTCAGCATCTCCTTTCAGTCTGGATCCAGATAGTTTATCAGTTTATCAAACATCCGATTTACTGTATATACATTTGTTCTCTTACTTGGCAAGTGCAGAGGATCCAGTTCTTAACTGGCTGAAGTAAACTAAATGTATATGAAATAAGCATCATCTTCCTTTGTTCAGAATTCAGCTTTGAATTGTTATTGGCCTGAAATTTCATAAAGTGTTTAAACTCTTACCAGAGTTGAGCAAACCGCCCCCTGAACAGCAGCATCCAGAGGAACTTGAAGTCAACAACTATGACAAATCCTTAAAGCATCTAGAACCCCCACCACAGGAAACAAAGCTTGGGCGGAGCGCAGATGCTGAACACGAGACGGGTTACTAAAGTTACAATAACCTGGCTGTATAATATAAACAATATCCTTTAAAAAGATCTATTTGACTTAACAGCCACCAGATATGTGTGACACGAGATTTGTTTAGGTGAAATACCTGAACAACTGTAAAACTAAACTGGTAAATACATTTACCAAACTCTATTGTTACTCTTGTGATTGTAAGACAAGTTTTCGTTTCAGTATCCTCATCAGAAAAAAATGCCTTTGGTATGTAGCAAGTGACTGGTTACGTTATTTGTATTCTATTGGGGCCATTTTATAACTGAAGAGTAACTCATCAGATTTGTTTTACTCTGCAATTGTTGTAGGCTATTTATAGTTCAATGGAAACCAAAAGCTATTCAGCACAAAATAACTTTCAGGTAAGATCTTGTTACTGTTCTGGTCATGAAGCAGGGGAGGTTTGTTATTGAGTTTCAGCTGTTTGGGTTTGAGATTTAACAGGTGGGAAACAATTGGTGTTTGTCTAAAAATTCAGCATTTTTTTTCCCATGGATGGGTATCAGTCTACCACAATGGATTGAGGTTCCCAGCCCCAGGTCTTACTGTATGGAGTCTGCATGTTCTCCCTGAGCATGCATGGGTTCTCTCCCAGTACTTCGGCTTCCTCCTACAGTCCAAAAACATGACTGTTAAGTTAATTGACTTCTCTAAAGCAATTGTCCTTATGTGTGAATGTGTGTGTGCATGGTTGTGTGCATGGGCGGTTCTAGACCGGGGCCAACGGGGGCCAGGACCCCTGTAGATCAAGTCCTGGCACCTGTTATGGCCCCTGTACTGAAGACATAATACTCAAAGAAATTCTAATGATGATATGCGCTGAAACAGACATGGTTACTGATGGATCCTTTGGATCTATTTTATTTTTTCTTTACAAATTCAGTTTTATTAACTGTTTAAAAACATAGCATAAGTGGTATTGAGATAGGATCCCAGTTTTCATCTGCTAAATGTTTTTTTCCAAAAGAAATGTAAAAAATAAATACTCTACTTTTTACAGCTAATTTTAACAGTTTTTCTTAAATTCTAATTCAGATTTTATAGAAAACTGTAATTTCAACTTAAATTAAGTAAAAAAAAAAGTAAAATTTTAGAATTTAAAAGTTTATTAGGAGTGTATGTAAACTTTCAAGCACAGCTGTAATTTTCATACAAACTGGCTGCAGAATTTTGGATCAGCTGAAGGATTTTAACTACAGTTTGTGGACTTCCTGATAGTAAAGAATTAAAATAGTCCAGTCGTGAAGTAACAAAAGGATGGACTAGTTTCTAAGCATCACCCCTGGACAGGATATTTCTAATTTTTGCAATATTACACAGATGAAAGGAAGACATTCTAAAATCAGATCTTAATGAAAAATATCACCAAAATGTTTTTTTTGTTATGAGACGTTTTCCTAAGTAAAGGTTTAATTACCGCTACATTAAAGGCCTGAGGTATATATCCCTGTAACATCTAAAATGGCTTTGAAAATCAGAAGGAATACTTAAATAACTTAGTTGGAACTCGATCTAACATACAAATGAGG
>NW_015151791.1:172425-180133 GCF_000732505.1 Cyprinodon variegatus | reverse complement strand
TCCTGTTTGGCTGTGACTCCATCCTGGAGAGAAATATCAGCTGTGCTGCTGCCATCAACACCTTTGTTTCTAGATGTTGGAGCTTGGCCTGTTTTTGAGTGTAGTCCTGTTTCTCTGGTTTGGCCCATCATGAACATAATCAGACTGATTAGTTCCCCCTGAGGACTCCTCCTCAGGTATCCTTATGCTAAGTTTGAATAGAAATAGAGCTAGACTCCAGCAGGACCCGACCGATCTGAAGTCCTGTATGGTTGATGGCTGAAAGCTTCTATCCATCAGATCTGCTACTAACAGAAACAGGTTTTAGATGGAAAGCAGAGATTTCCAAAATCTGTCCCTGATTTGCAGATTTAATTGAGGATAGTTGGAAGTGAAGACAGAGGATCTATTTGAGGAGGGGAACATCTCTGTGTTTTCTTCCCAACTCAATCTAATGTCAGTGGCCGGCATCACATCCCGATAAAGAAAAAGTTCAGACTGAGACTTTAGTCCTTCTCCTCCAAACTTCATTCTGGTTCAATTCAACGTTTTGAGCTCATATCTTCAGGTAGTGAGACTTTTATTGACTTTTTTAATCAGCTATATAAATGTTCAAAAGGCTGAATGATGAATAAAACAAAAAACTTTTTACTAATTAGGTTTTGCACATATTTATCAGCCACAAACTTTCCCGCAGCTGTAATCTAACCTCTGCAAGAGTTTTTCTGACATTTCCAGCCAGTGTCTGTCTGCTTCTGCCCATTCAGAAAAGCACCGAAAATATGTGAGGGGAGAGGAACATTTCACCCACAGGAGCTGTCATCAGCACCGTTAGCGGAAATGGATCAGATGCACACCTACACTCAGCAGAGAGGCAGCGCAGCTCAAACTCTGCTTCAAGCAACCATCAATCACAACCTTACTTCTCTTTTTGGTTCTAATGTTTACCTTTCACTGCTGTGCTGTTGTGTAACAGCTGCTCGTCTTGGCCAAAAGTAGAGCTCATTCTACACAATAAAAAAGTCAAAGTGAAGAAGTGCTTTAAAGTCTGGGTTCTTTGCCCTCATTGTGTGGATGGAGGAACAGACAGCGAAGAGCAGCAGAAAACCACAAACACCACCAGTTCCTGCTTCCTCTCTGGCATTTATGCTTCGACACAAGCAGTCAGATAACACAGGAAGCAGCGGTACGAGCTTCACAGGCCGGTTCTGCAGAGGTGAATACCTTTTCAAGAACAAAGTATATCTGAGATGCTCATCCGCAACCAAACATCCTGCATAACTCCACAATCAAATGATGTTTCTGTTGAGAAACAACCTGAAATCAGTCCGTAAAAATAAAAACATTTTGACGGACTGACTCTGACCTGCATGACTGAGAATCTTCATCAGCAACCTGAAATCAGGGAATAACTACCAGCTTTGCACTTCAGTATTTCAAACTTTTATTTCTGCTTTTGATAAGTGGAGTAATGTGCAGAAATGTTTCTAACAATGTTAGAAGGAGAAATGAGATCCAAATTAAACGCTTAAAGTGAACATGAACTAGATTTAACTTCCTTTCAGCAAGCCCCCCCCAAACACTCTCCATGTACTTCTGCTTATTGTCTGTGTTTTCAAACCGAAGCACATGACCTGTTTTATGGCAGAAGTCTGCTAACGAGCTGCAGGAAGATCTCTACAGGAATAAACGGGCGTCTGACTAAAGGTTTCACAGTGATGCTTATGAAAGTAACCAGAAACTTTTTCCTACAGGCGATGACACAGATTACCGTAAATCCACACAGAAGTCTTTAAGGCTAGAAAACTGAATAATAACAACAAAAGAGGTTGTAGATCAGAAAATAGATTTTCAGCATCTCTTCCTTCTTTCATTTCTGATTATTATCAACAGGTTAAAGATGGTGTGATCATCTAATAACTCAGATATCCTGTGGAACTATTTCCAACAGAATAGAATCTCTAAAACAGGAATTAATGAGCCAATGTTGATATTTTCTTGTCTAAAGGCTCATTTAAAATGTCCGCCTGCTCAGCATATACAGAAATGATGAAATGTTCATTTCAATGGATGGATGTGAACCTTTGTAGAGATGAACATGCGTCCTTGTTGAGTTGAAAATGTGTGATGATGTCTAAAACACCTGCAGCAGGTAGAGCATTGTAGCTACAGACATGACAACTGACTGTTTTCTCCGCCTCCTATAGGGGGCGGCAGTTAGCCCTGCAACCGATGGTGGTCAGAGGGCCGGTGGCGCATCAGTTAATGACTGAGACTATAGAGTCAAGCACTTTGGTCAAGTCCTCTGACTCTAAAAGACGCTTTATAAGTATCGGCCAATTATTTTTAGAAAGGGACACAGATTCTATTGGCTTTGGCGGTTTGGTGGACGTGTCAATCATAATATTAATTTTAAAAATATTGATACGTCCAGGACAAGTATATTTGTTAGAACAGTAAACTTTGTGGTGTCCATGGTTATAAGGACAGAAATGTACCAGTTTGGTAAGTTTCCCTCTGCAGGGCAGAAAAAATAATAATAAAGAAGTTTGCAAAGATATTATTTACAGTTATATTGTTAATAACTAGTTATACTAGGTTTGTCATCATGTAAAAGTATAAGAACTACTTTAAAATAAACTTTTAACACACTTTGACACAAACCTTTTTTAGATGACAAAGATTTATTACTCACAGTTTTTTTATTCATCATATAACTGTCGGTGTTGTTATGGGTCTGGGTCTGGGTATTGGTCTTTTTCTGGGTCTGGGTATTGGGCTTGTTATTGGTCTGAGTCTTGCTCTTGCTGTGGGTCTGGGTATTGGTCTGAGTCTTAGTCTTGGTATTGGTGTTGGTCTGAGTCCTGGTCTTGTTCTTGGTCTGGGTCTTGGTATTGGTCTGGGTCTTAGTCTTGGTATTGGTGTTGGTCTGAGTCCTGGTCTTGTTCTTGGTCTGGGTTTTGGTACCTGTATTGATCTGGGTATTGGTCTTTTTCTGGGTCTGGGTATTGGTCTGAGTCTTAGTCTTGGTATTGGTCTGAGTCCTGGTCTTGTTCTTGGTCTGGGTCTTGGTATTGGTCTGGGTCTTGGATTTATTCTGGGTCTGGGTATCAATATTGGTCTGTGTTTTGGTCTTGTTCTGGGTCTTGGTATCGGTATTGGTCTCGGTCTTGTTCTGGGTCTTGGTATCAGTATTGATCTGGGTCTTGGTCTTATTCTGGGTCTTGGTATCAGTATTGGTCTGAGTCTTTGTCTTGTTTTGGGTCTGGGTATTGGTCTTGTTATTGTTCTGAGTCATGGTCTTGTTCTGGGTCTAGGTATTGGTCTTGTTAATGGTCTGAGTCTTGGTCTAGGTATTGTTCCTGTTATTGGTCTGAGTCTTGCTCTTATTCTGGGCCTGGGTCTTGGTATCGGTATTGGTCTGGGTCTTGGTCTTGTTCTGGGTCTTGGTATCGAAATTGGACTGGGTCTTGCTATTATTCTGGGTCTGGGTCTTGTTCTTATTCTGGGTCTTGGTATCGATATTGTTCTGGGTCTTGTTCTTATTCTGGGTCTGGGTCTTGGTCTTATTCTGGGTTTGGGTCTTGGTATCTGTATTGGTCTGGGTCTACTTCTTGGTCTGGTTCTTGGTCTTGTTATTATTCTGAGTCTTGTTCTGGGTCTGGGTATTGGTCTTGTTGTTGGTCTGGGTCTTGGTCTTATTCTGGGTCTTGCCCTTGGTATCTGTATTGGTCTGGGTCTACTTCTTGGTCTGGGTTTTGGTCTTGTTATTCGTCTGAGTCTTGGTCTTGTTCTGGGTCTGGGTATTGGTCTTGTTCTGGGTCTGAGTATTGGTCTTGGTCTAGGTCCCGTCTGGTCTTTGTCACAGAGAGTGCAGTATTGTCTACCAAGAACCGGTCTTGACTCCATCCCTTCTTTCATCTAAGTCTCTGATTGTCTTCTCTGTAGTTCTCATGTTCTTATCTGCTTACCTCTGTCACTTTTCTGCTGTTGCATCTGGATTTTCTCCCCATGAGACAAAAAAGTTGTTGTTTTCTAGATGACAGTGTCGCTGAATGTGTCATGATCTTGGCCCTGATAACTGGCTTAATTATTTATTCCATTCACCTGTCCAACTCTGCCCGTTTCTAATGACTGATTATCTGAGAGTGTTTCTGATTTCCTGATCCTAACCTGTTCTGTTCTACCACCGAGGCATCTTTGTACTCCTGGACCTCTGAGCCTTCCTGTTCTGATCTGTTTGCCTGACCTGGCTTCGGACCTGTGTTTACACACAGCCAGTACGGGTGTGTTCATAAACATTATAGGACAGTCCTGTGTACTTGTATAGGACTCAGAGTGAGGACCATTTTCTCCGATTTCACCATCACACTGAAGATCAATCATTGTAAAGTGAGGACATTTTGCTGGTCTTCAAAAGGTATTTTGGGCTAAGGTGTCAGGTGGGTTAGAGTGAGGTATTCATTGGTCATGGTTAGGTTTAGGGTTAGTTTTAGGATTAAGGCAAAGAAAGGGTTGAAAATTACAGAAAATCAATGGAAGTCAATACGTGGTCCTCACAACATATAGCAGAACACATGTGTGTGGGGTGGGTATGGGGTGTATTCAAGGAATATACATTTTCATTTACTGGTTTTAGGTATTTCTTTCAATAAATACATTAAAAAGTGGATAAAATTATGTAATTCACATTTCTCTCAAAAAATGTTCTCTGTACTTCATGATGTTTGGCAAATAGTTACCAAACTATAGTATCAACCAGAGCGAGATAATCATTTTATTCAGGAGGAAAATATGAAATGTTTTTAGAAAATAACAGATAACTGTGAATACCTGCAGAGGAAAGTTCAGCTAAAGTTTACCTGTAGCTGCTGCTGAATAATTTTCATATTGTGTCTCTGTAGGAAGTTCTGTTCCTGTGAGCGGACCTTCTCCAGCTGGGTCTGTAGATTGGTGAACATCACTGAAGCCATTGACTCGTCGTTGACTGCAGATTCCCTAAAAAGATAAACATCTTATCATCGTGTTTTGAAACACATTGCGATTTGGTAAAAAACATCAAGCAGCTTCAAGAGGCGAACTTCTGAACAGACAATGTTTCTACATCCAAGATGTGAAAAAACAGCCCATGTTTCATTTTAAACATCAATGTTTCTAGGAAATGTTTCTAGGAACTTAAGTATGAAAAATAACTTCATGTTGAAAAGCAAAGATGTTTTTCTGGTTCTGCTTGTTTGAACAGAGCAGCTGCTTGGCTTCATGTCAGAAACCTTCACCCAGAGATCAATCTAAACTCTCAGGAAATGTGATCTAGATTCATTTTTCATGTATTTCTTTTGGCCCAGATATGTGGGTGCAGATGGAAACGGAGCATCAGCTGCAGCTTCTACCAGAGCTTCTGTTGCTACTGACAACCAGAACTTGTCCAGCGTGCAGAGAAAGCGGTCTGCAGGGGGATCAGAGGAGGGGTGACGATAGTGAACCACTCCTATCCAGTCATATTTTTTTGGTGCGTGTCATCATTCAGAAAGTACATATCGAAACTTTCAAGCAGGTTCCTGAAGTTGGAGAAAATAATTCCTTTCATTGTTTCAATGGTTAAGTAATAACTCTCTATAATGACATCATCTCCAGGAACATGTCCCTCGTCTACTGGCAGCTCATCGCTTCAGCTTTCTGCTGTGATCTTAGCAAAGAGGTTTGTTACTGTTGCTTTAGTGAAGCCTAGTTACGGCCATACTTCTAATGTCCAGTCAGAAGCTTGGCCGTAACTAGCCCCGCTCCCACAGACTGCCACTCTGGGTCCCTGAGCAAGACCCTTAACCCCACACTGCTCCCCCGGCACTGCACAATGGCAGCCCACTGCTCCCCTAGGGGAGGGGTTAAATACAGAGAGGGAAGTTTGTTGCTTTATACTTGTGACAGTGGATTGACGATAAAACACTGGGGGAAAAAACAAGGAGGTCTGTGTTGAAAGAGCAGCTTCAATAGTGTTGTGCCATGATTGTGGTTTTGGACGTTGGAACCAGGTCCTTGTTTCATCTTGACATGATGACCGGAGAAGAGGATGCAGTTTTGGCTCATAAACTGCTGTAAGACCTCTGTAATCACAACCCCCCCCACCCCCCACCCCAAAGAGATGTGACTTGCCCCCCCACTCTGTGTTTAGGACAGTAAAACCACAGCACACAACATTTCATTCTCTTTTTCCCATAAAGCTGGCAGGGGTTCCGCATCGGAAGAAGTCATCATGGAGATCCAGGCCCAAAAGGCCCAGATCTCCAGAGTGATCAAGTCATGGTGGATACTTTTCAGAACCAAACTGCTGCAAAACAGACATTTTTGCAACACATTTCTCTTGACTTTCAGAACTTATAGAGCCAGACTGGATGAGAAAGTCTCCTGAAGATTCTTTGGTTTGAGCCGCATGGAAAAGAAAACCGCCGTTTGCTGTGAGCCTCCCCGCTAAGCTGCTGCTGGATGAAACTTTCCAAACGGACACGGACAGAGGTTTGCAGGTCTGGCATGATTAGGAACAGAACAGTATGTCCTTTCATGATGTTTGATCATTTCATGTGTTTACTGATGAGTAAAGACAAGGCTAACAGGATGGACTGCATGCTACGCTATGCTACAGGAATATGTGTTAAGCTGTTGCTAAAGCTTAGAAAAGCTTTATTCATTAAGGATTTAAACACTGATATAACATCAGTGTTCATGTGTTCCTCAGATGCTCGTTACATTTCCATTACCAAGTCTGACCGAGAGTCATTTAGTGGAATCCTGATGTCTATTCGCTGCTAGCTATTTCAAAGAGAGTAAAGAATCATTTAACTAAAGGTTACTGGTTCCTGATTAAGCAAATCATTCAATAAAACATAATTTATCCAAATAATGTTTTATTCACCTCATGGATTTGCATTGTGAATTGGTCTGAAAACATTCAAATTTCTCTAAATTAGTGAAAAGCTAATTTGATCAGATCCCAAATTCTTCCAGATAAACTTTGGTTTCAAACACAGAATCCATCTTAAACTGTAATCTGGTTTTCAACCATGTTTCCCTTCCTCTTTGTTCATAGTAGTTAGTTTAGTTTCACTAGTTTTATTCAAGAGTTTTTAGCTGAAATATGTTTGACTTGGAGCTGAATGATTTTTGTTAATAAACTCATATTTTGAACAGAAGTTGTGGTGAATTTATTCCATTAATGTGCAGAAATAACTGTTTGACCATGATTAGAGCTCGAATCACTCTTTCATTTATTGTTCTAACACACAGCTACACTGTAAACCCGAACATTACTACTGACTCAAAAGTATGTGAAGAAAACAATCAAAATCCACTATGAAGTGAACCCAACTTTAAGTTACTAAGTGTTCCGAACGAGGAATGCATTTATAATTTCGTTCTACTTAAACTCTCTGAGTGATCATCATTGCCTTACTCGAAAGCTTTGAATGCACAGAGACGTAGAACGTAATGACGTCAGTGCGTCAAAACGTCGGCGGGAACCAGCCAGGCAAAATCAAACCAACATGGCGGTCGGGAAGCGAGTCGTTGCTGAAGTCAAGAAAAGGTGTAAGTATGATGGTTAAGTCTTCACAAACACATCTGCATGTTGTTTAATTGTGTAAATGCAACAGAGAAGTTGTTTTTTCTGCTTGTCTGCGCCCTTATTTTACACATTCGGCGTAACACGCGGTCCGTGTAACACGCGGTCCGTGTAACA
>NW_015151791.1:169227-172245 GCF_000732505.1 Cyprinodon variegatus | reverse complement strand
ACACGCCGTCCATGTAACACGCCGTCCATGCAACACATGGAGTGAGTGCAATAATCATAATAACGAAAAATGTTTTAGTTACGATATTTTTATTCCTTATGAATGTGTTTCTGTCAATAAGGTCGACTGTGTAATACTTTGCTGTATACTTAATTGTTGAGTTGGCAGCTCTATTAGTATTCAGAAATAGTTAGAGTCCTTTTTCATTTTCCAGAGTGAGGAATCAGAGGAGCCGGACGTCAGGAACACACCTTTGGTATTGTCACAGAGATCAGAGGAAGAAGTCCATCTAGTTCCCTTCAGTCCTGCATCCACAGCTATAGTGGTTGAAGATGAATTTGTCATGAGGGACATTTTACTTTTTGGGCTGTTTATGCTTTGCATCTGGACTAACCCTTGTTGGCACCTTCACCTTCATTCAGAAGCTGCTTATGGGTTTGGATGATGGTGCTGAAACCATCTCTGCTTTCGTTGAAAAATGACCTGCTGTCAATATAGACGATATGTAATTCTCTGATAAAAAAAACAAACATTTGCAGTGATTTAATCATAACCATACAACCTATTTTATGTAATTCATGCGTATATTTTGAGTTTTTCAAGATATGAGCGGTTTCCTACAGGTGTTTATATTTAGGAATTTTGCATTTGTTCCCCTTTGCTAGTTTGATGGATAAACGGTTTTAAGATGCCGGATTTGATCTTGACCACCGAAGATCCTTGTTTTTTTTTTCTGTAATACATTTGCAAAGAATTTGCACCGATACAGACGCGAATGTCTGTAGTGTTTGTTTACAGTTTTGGAGAAAATACATTTGAATAAAACATTTAAATTATGCATTGTTTTGTGAAGAACTTTGTGTATTCTGAACTTTAAAAAGTATTTTAGTAGTTTAGGTTATGAGCTGTATAAAATAATCTTTTTGGTTACTACATAGTTTTACTTTTTGAGTTTAAAGAAAGTTAATAATTTAAGTACCGTATCATCCCAACAAATTATTACAAAGAAATTAAAAAATGTATACAAATTAAATTAAATGTTTTAAGTAGATCGCACTTACAATGTTTACTTTTAGAGAATGAGTTAAGTTTGACTGTTAATTATGTAAAAGTTGTAAGTAATTAAAACTTAAATATTCTAATATATTGACTCAAAAACTGTGAGTTAATCTGTTTCCACAAAAAAATTGAGTTTTCTGAACTTGTTCGGGTTTACAGTGTAGTAGGGCGCGAGTCATAAACAGTCTATAACAGCCCAAATAATATCTAATTCAGTGAGATATTTACCCCCCCTACAGGGGAGGGCAATAAACATCTTCCAGTATCAGAACATAATATGAACTCCCAGCTGGCTGGGAATTAAAATAACAGTTATTCACAACATTAATATGGCGTCCAACCCGGATGGACATTGAATATAAATTCACAACAATATTAAAAGTGACTGAATCAGAGTTTTGTTTCGTGGATTAAATTAATAATCAGTGCCCCAGTTTCCAATGTAAAAACAAACTTGACACAATCCAACTTCTTTCCTTTAACACGCGGCTGCCGCAAAGGATGCCCACTATCACCATTGCTGTTTGCCGTTGCAATAGAACCGCTTTCCATTGCCCTTAAGAGCTCACTGCTTTTTAACGGGGTATATAAGAACGAACACCAAGTATCACTTTATGCAGATGACCTTTTACTCTATGTCTCAAATCTCACTGTCTGCATGGACAAAATTCTGGACATTTTATACACTTTTGGTTCCTTTTCTGGCTATAAGTTGAAAATTAAAAAAGCGAATGCTTTCCTCTTAATGAAGCCGCAAAACAGATGCCGGCTCAATCACTGCCGTTCTGCTTAGCTTCTTCTAGGTTTCAATATTTAGGAATTAATACTTTGAATAGTCTCCCTTTACTACATAAGCATAACACTGTAGAGCTGCTCAGAAAGGGGAAGTCAGACCTATAATAATCTCCCACTGTCACTCCTAAGCAGGATAAACTTTATCAAAATGAATGTTCTACCAAAACTTTTATTTGTTTTTTAGTGTTTACCTATATACCTGCCCAAAAGGTTTTTCCAATGAATTGGATAAGATTATTTCACATTTTATTTGGTCAGGAAAGACTCCGAGGGCAAAACACTCAGTATTGCAAAGACCCAAGAACAAGGGAGGCCGGATTTCAGGGCATATTATTGGGAAGCCAATATTCAAAAGGTCTCTACCTGGTATAACTCCCCCAGCACAGACTGGTGTCAGATGGAAGCTGACTCATGTACCCCTGTGTCGTTATCAGCCTTACTATGTTCCCCTCAAAATGTTCACTAAAGTCACCTCAAACCCGATTGTTTTATCTACTATTGAAATCCTCAGACAATTTAAACGGAACTTTAAAATCACCTGTCTTTCCCACTGATGCCCCTTTATCAAAAATCACTCATTTCCACCCGCTTCACTTGATCCGACTTTTTCTCTGTGGAAAGAGAAGGGACTGGTAAACTTTGATCAACTTTATGACAAGAACATTTTTACTTCCTTTGATAACCTCCGAACTAAGTTTGCCCCCCACACACACACACACACACAATCCCACTTATTCAGGTATTTTCAGGCCAGAGATTTAGTTTGTTGTAACTTTCCCAATTTTCCCCATAAACCTCCTCGTACTCTTATTGATCTCATTCTATCTCTCCCGGCTGCTCCTGGATTCATTTCAGTAGCTACAAAATTAATCTTCTCATCAACACCATCCTCGCTGGTGACTAGAAATACATGGGAAAAGGAGTTGGGTTGCATCGTGTCAGATGAGGGGTGAAGAGGGTCCTTGACAGGGTCAACTCCACCTCATCTTGTGCCAGTCTGACTTTAATTCAGTTTAAGGTCCTAAACAGGACACACTGTGCCAGTCTGACTTTAATTCAGTTTAAGGTCCTAAACAGGACACACTGTGCCAGTCTGACTTTAATTCAGTTTAAGGTCCTAAACAGGACACACTACTCCAAAGCTAAACTTAAAAAACTCTTCAA
>NW_015151791.1:168538-169086 GCF_000732505.1 Cyprinodon variegatus | reverse complement strand
AAAAGTGACTGGATCATAAATGGCTGTCGGGGGAGGACATAAAAAGAGGAAGAAAGTCCTGAATATGATTTGTTCCACTTAAACGGATCTTGGACCCAAAGAGTTTCTGTGATTGTTGTGAGAGGAGGCGCCGTTCAGCCACAGCAGAGAAATATTTTCTTTTTCTTTTCATAAATGTCGCTTCCCTTTCTCTCCTGTTTCAATGTTCTTCACTTCAGGAAGTTAGTTCAGTCATTAGCCAATAAAATGCTATTTAGAATTGTAGAGCTGCAGAATATAGAATGATGCAGCCTGATAAGATGGATGATTGATTCTAAGGAACATCAGATGAGGTCATTTTGGGGAAAAACTAACAGCTGACTGATGAAACTAGAGGAGTAACCAGTTAAAAACCATCGGGGTCCGAATAAAGAAAATAATCAACCAGTAAAGGTCCGGAGACATTTTTAATTCTCGGTTACTTTACACAGAATTTAACACTGAAATAAAATGAGGTGTTTATGCATCCATGTTATACATAGAATTTTTAAATAAAAAAAATATATATA
>NW_015151791.1:164074-165837 GCF_000732505.1 Cyprinodon variegatus | reverse complement strand
AACACTATTCAAAACATTGGATGCAGACTATTGGTGCTTCAACAGACCAGGAAGCAGATTTCTCATCTCCATCAGAAACTGAACATCTGCTGGATGCTGATGGGGATTATTTAATCTGTCAAATTAAATTAAGCGTTCATTTCTGCATGTTTTGTTCCTAAAAATGTAATGATAATATGGCGCATGCTCTCCCCGACTCCGAGGAATTTTGAGCGCAGCGATACGGGAGGAACAGCGGAGGCTGTAGGCTTTGCAGGAGGTCTGGATGCTGCAGGGCAGAGATGGAGGATGAGGGATTTTAGGGTAAAGGAGAAGCAGCAGAAGTGATGTTTGCACAGTGTCGTCAGACAACATGCGGCCATTTATAAATGTTTTAAATGAGGTTGGGTCTGGATTAGCCAGCAGGTGGATCCGGATCCGGACCACAGCCCGCTAATCCGTGACCTTTGAACTAGACTCCTACATCAGTCTGGAGGAAAATTTGTTCATATCTGAGAGAAGATTAAAAACGGGATGAAAACTATTCAGGAACAAATGTATTTGTATGAACGGTTCTTAAATGAGGACCAATATGAGAACTAAATTTAGCATAAAAGAACAAAGAGGAAGAGAAAAAAAGGTAGAAAGTGATTCTGATGATTCAGAGGCTCCTTTCTGCCACAGATCGTATCTTTGCTGTCTCTGAACTGCAGTCAAAGTTCAACACATTTCCACTTCTAACGAATCCAGTGACAGATCCCTGAAGCCACATTGTTCCTTCCTGACAAACAGGAGGCTGAGCTCCACCTCTGGATCCCAGTATTTTTTAAAGGTTTTTAGTGATTGAAAATGAGATTAGGCCAAAATAAATCAATTACGAAAATTACCCTATTAAAGTCTACTGAAGAATAAAGAAATAAGAAGAAAATATTTAACAGATGATGAAACCAATACTTTAATAAGGCAACTTATATGAGCCAGGAGACTGGGTCATATTTCACTTTTCACTTCAGCAGGTTTATAAATGGACTGAGTGACCTAAATCAAGTGCCTGTTGTGTTTATGTTGTGATAAAAAGCTGATGTGATAGATTTATTTATCATTTGAGTGACTTGCTCTCATTATTTATTATTTAATCTAGAAGGGGGGTGTGGGTGCAGCAGATGTGCTGCTGTGGACTGAATCCTGAACTATGACTTTGAAAGGGTCACAGCTTTAATAGTCCTTAGTTTTCCCTGCTGATGCCTAATCAGCTACAATTTCACCTTCCCTATTTGTTGAACTAATGTATATTTTGTTGTTTGCTTTCTTTTTGATCAGTTCTTTTCAATACTTTTGATATTTAAATTAAATTCAGTTTATTTCTATAGCTTTAATTCACATCATGTCATCTCAGGTCACTTTCCAGTTCAACCAGATCATCCAGTCAGATTGATACAAAGTTTTCTATCTAAGGAAAACCAGCTGATTGCATCGACTCATTGACTCTTAAGCAATCCCTCACACTAAGCATGCTTGTAGCGACAGTGAAGAGGAAAAACTCCCTTTTAACAGGAAGTAACCTTGAGCAGAACCAGGCTCAGTGTGAGTGGCCATCTGCTAACCCAAACCCTAACCAGGCAGGAATTTTAAAGGACTTTGAAGGGGAAAAAACATTTCTGATTTATAAATTCTTCTTTTTGACATTTTAAAAATCACTTCCCACCCCTAGTCAATCACTGGCCATCCCTAGCCAATCACTGGCCATCCCTAGCCAATCACTGGCCATCCCTAGCCAATCACTG
>NW_015151791.1:160828-163746 GCF_000732505.1 Cyprinodon variegatus | reverse complement strand
AACACACATCTATGTAGAGCATTGTCTGGGGGGGGTGGGGCTCAAGGGCAACCGGGGGGGCTTATTTTGTGGGCCTCACCACAGTCGGCTCCCCCCCATCCCCTCTCGCATTTAGACATTGAGGGTTCTGGGTTGTCGATTGGGGGGGTGCGCTGGTACCACCTGTCTCACGGAGGGGGGGGGTGGACTGTGCCGGACACCCCCTTTTGGTATTCCCAGTTTTAATTACACCAGAGAGCAACACGCAACAACACCAAATTCCAGCAGGCGCAGGGAGGATCAGGGTCTTCTCACACCCCTGTTCTCCGGCTGCCACCCGGAGTCTGGGGCCTGGAGGAAGAGCGAGCCACCTGGTCCATGGTCTTGGCAGGGGGCTGCTGTGGGGCCTGGGTGGCCTGCTGGTGGTGGGGCTGTCACTTCTGCTCTCCCCAAAAAAGGTTGGAGGGAGGGGCGTGTAGTGGCTGGGTGAATTAGTTAGTGGAGGGAGGGGGGTGGACCATCCGATAATCCCGGGACCAATCACCAGTGCCACCGGGTCTTTGGTCCTGGGATTATTGGATGTGAGTGTTATGTGTAATCTGTGGTGTGAGTGGGGGCAGTAGGGTGGGAATGCGTGATTGAGACTCTGAGTTTTTTTTTCTCTCCCAGGTTGGGGTCTGAACTGCCCCCTCTCCCAAGCACATCTCAAGTCTCCGCCAAGTGCCAAGCCCATTCCCCCATCCTGCTCTCCCTCCACTGGCTCGCATTGGGGCTTGCCGGTGCACTGGTGGAGCTCAGGTTTGGGGGTGGATGCCTGTATGGCTACTGGCTTGTTCCTGGCGGCTTCTTTGCGGGGCCCGGCCGGCCAGGGCCTGGCTGGGGCTCCTGCCGTGGGGTGGGGCTTCCCTGGGGCCTCGGATCCCTGGGGCCCAGGGCCAGATTCACCTCGGGGTGGCTGGCTGACTGCCAGCAGAGCCCGCTGATTTGTCCCCGCGGCTCCTGGGGGCTCCAGCATTGCGGTGGCTGGGGGACTTCCTCTGGGCTGTCTCTCCTCCTCCCTTGGTGGGGTCTGATTTCCTGGTCTGGCCCCTCCTTGGTCCCTTCACTCTTGGGGTCCCTTTGGGTGTCTGGGGCTTCTGTTCTCCTGGTGCTGGACTCAGTGCTCTGGGGGGGCGCCTCTTTGGCTCTCCACAACCACTATTGAGCATTTTTCCTTTGGATAAACTTTACATGCAGTAGTTCACTCTCACAATCAACTACAGGTTTTTGGTTCCAGGAACTCAGAGATTCACTTCCACACAGAAAGCCCATATTCTGATCTTCACAGAGTACATGTCAGTTTAAATAATACTACTAATAATTCAGCAATAGTATCTAGGTGTTACTTTATTCTATGTCTCCTTCCATGTCTATTGGTTGTTCTGTTCTTTTTCCATCTCTTTGCAGGTGATGAAGCAGNCAATCACTGGCCATCCCTAGCCAATCACTTCCAACCCCTAGTCAATCACAGGCCATCCCTAGCCAATCACTTCCCACCCCTAGTCCATCACTGGCCATCCCTTGCCAATCATTTTTTTTTACTTTTTTATTTTATATACTCTAATAATCCCAGAGGGCAATTACTTCTCTGCATTTAACCCATCCCCTTGGGGAGCAGTGGGCTGCCATTCTGCGGCACCCAGGGAGCAGTCTGGGGATCAAACTCACAATCTCAGGATCCAAAGCCCTATGCCCTAACCACTAGGCCGCCACCCCTACTCAGTCAGTGGCCACTCAGAACCCAGGTCCAAGCAAAGCTGTCCTGGTGGCCAGAACTGACTAGATCCCTGAACAGGGGTTCCACCACACATTGCTAGTGAAACCCTCATTATCCACTGCTGAGATTGTACGGCTTCTGTCTTCAATTAGAAGATCCAACTCACCGCTAAGCTCGGTGCAAAGCTTGCTCCTGTCCATGACAGGCAGCCAAAAGTTAGAAGACTGACTAAAAAGTAAAAGGTTGACCTTCAGTCAAAGATGTCCTGTGCCAAGTGAAAACAATGTTTCAAAAACAGTTATTCTCTCCCATTCACACCCTTCCAGGAGTCACAATTGTTTCCCATGTAGTTGTTTAAATCCCCCATCTTTGTTTAACAGTGTTACTTTTCAATAGCTAATATTTTTACTGTTGCAGATTTTTTTTTCAAATTTATTATTAAACTATCAATTTTTAAACTAATTTCTCAGCAATAAATTGTTCTGTCATGAAAACAGGACAGAAGGACCTGATATTCAAGTCGAGACAGACAGTGGGATAATTCAAAATGTTTATTAAAACAAGAGCGGGCTGTGGATCCACGGTATCAGTGGCTAGGGCGTCTATCACTGATGCTCTGTTGGAGAGAATCCCAGGTTAGTGACCACGATAATCTGACGAAGGATGATTATCCATGTGAGTCACTAACCTGGTTTAACAGTTAAATCCATTGCCAAAGAGAGAGGTAGGATCCAAGGTGGGCTCCCAACAGGATGTGGCGGGCACCGCCCAAAGTGTCTTAGATGCTGCAGCCACAGAGAACATACAGGAGTCCGAAACCAGGTCAGGGAATCAGATCAGAACAGGAAGGTTCACAAGTCCAGGAGTCCGAAGACAGTTCAGGCAATCCATTCAGACGCAAACTGACAGGCACAGGGGTTGAGAGGCAAAACTGGTCAGGATCAGGTAATATAAAACACTATGGTACGCTAAAAACTCCTCTCACTACTTGCCAGCAAGAAGGAGAACAAGAGCAATAATCTGGCTCTGATAGCTGGATGCAAGTACCTTAAATAGACACAGGAGCTGGTGGATCACATAAGCGGTAATGAGCAAACGGGCAGAGTTAAACAGGTGAATGGAATGAGACTGGCATCAGTGCCAAGATCATGACAGCTAGATCAGACAGCTGCAGCTGATCCAG
>NW_015151791.1:156691-158977 GCF_000732505.1 Cyprinodon variegatus | reverse complement strand
TAGCCGTACTGCTCCACTGGTGAAAGCAAAATCTGTTGGGCTCTTTTTGGCATCAAGACAATTATTCTTATTGCCACATTGTTTTTTAACAGGACACTGTAAAAAATAAAAAATGAAAAAGAAAGTTGATCGGACAGCAGCAGCTGATCCAGATGCTGCTGCCTGCATCCTCACTAGAACTAAGGAAGCAGATCACATCAGACCGGTTCTGGAGCTACTGGCTCCCTGTACCAGACTTTGAAATCCTTCTGTTAGTCTACAAATCACTGAATGGCTTCATTGCATGTTACTGGTTTCCTTTGACTTTTCTATCTCAGCTGTTAAATTAAACATCAGTAGTTTAAGTTTGGAGTCCAACTTTTCTGTACATGTCTCTATCATGGCACTGAACTGTAATTTTCCTCTTACCATGTGTTCATGTTTAGCATTTCATTCTTCCTAATTCCAACCCTAATCCTAATTCCCATTGTTTATGTTGACAGAGATGATGGATCATGTGAAGCTCAAAGCTGATCCTGAAGGCTTTGACATCCTGAACTGTTTATGTTCAGTCTATCTGCTGACATCATGTCTGTTCATTCAGAGTTACAGTTTAATTCTGATGAGTCTTCATATCAAAATGAGGAAAATCATTGTTGTTCAGTGACATCAGAACCCCCCCCACCCCACCCCATGCTGCTGACAGCATCTCTATTTCTCTGCATGTGGAGCCCATTAATCATGGCGAACTCTAATCATCACACATTTACGGTCAGAATCTGCTAATGTCTGGACAGGGTCAAAGGATCTGATTGGTAAGATGATGACCTATGACCTCAGACCAGCCAGGATCCCCCAGGAGTCACATGTCAGCACGCTGCCTGAGACACGCAGCTTCAGGTCTTTGGAGGCAGGCTTCAGCCTGTAGCCCTCCTCTTACACGTGTTTCCATTTTTGATTAATGTAAAAAACAGCAAAACATCTTCAGATCACAGTAGGAAGGTTGGAGAGGAAAGATGAACTGGAGATGAAGTGAGACTTTTCAGAGATTTTCTTACATTTTAAAAAGAACGGCTGTAAATAAACTTTATGTACATGTAAACTGGCTAAAACAAAGTTATCTTACATATAACGACTGTAAACAAACAGAAAACAATCAGCCTTCCACGACCATCACACACTAAGCTGGGCTTACCAGTCCTGGGCCTCGATCCAGCCGGCCAGGCCCTGCCTGATGTCCATGGGGAAGTTATCATCATACAGGTAGTCCACCTGTTCCAGGAGCCTCATCTCCAGCTGCTGGATCTGTTTCCACTGGCTCATTGTGCTGGGATGCTTTGCTTCTAGGTCCAAACTCTGCGCTGGGATGAAGAGTCCAGGTTCTGGAGGCGTCCTGTAAAGAGCTGGATGTGCTTCTCTTTAGCTGTTTTCTCAGCATGTGTGCCTGTTTCTGCAGGGACTTTCAGTTTTACAGAGATCAGGAAGAGAGCTAGTTTACTGGCTGCCTCATCACCAGGAAACCACCCCCACCGCCACCCCCACCCCCGGCCTCAGGCAGCAGAACCGCTCAGGAAGGAACAGGTTCCTGCCTGAGAACTCTGAAAAAATAACAAAACGCGCTGACAGAAAACCAGGATTATTTGTAAAGTAGAGAAGCAGATTATCATCATAATGGATTATCTACCCCCCTGACACCCCCACCCCCAAACCCCCAATGTTTGTTGAAAGTTAGAATCAATTCAAGATATGGATGACATCATCAAACAACGCTTTGCGGTAGGGACATTAAAGGGTCATCATTAGAAATACTTTATATTACTCTACTGTAGGGTTATTTTCTTCTGATTAAATGGCGCCCCCTGGAGGTTATGGGGCAGCTATATTTGGTCAGCACCTCTAGACACTGCTGCTGCTGCAGCATGAAAATAGCAGGAAAGACTCATCAACAGAGATATTTACTGGAAGAATCATGCTGTGGGATTGCAGATAAATGTTTTTCCTCCTCCTTCTCTCAATTAAATCAATTAAAAATAATGCTGGAACCCACATTAGCCTCCAGTTGCTGTTAGACACTTCATGACACTTTGATACATAGGGAACGTGCAAACGGAGGGTTAGGTTTTAGGGGCCATTTTGCGATTCAGCATAGACATAAATATGAGAGTAGACCCCCCATTGACTAACGCGGCACAGAAACTATGGGAGCCATCTTGGGGAGGTCAACCTGCTATCCTAACCTGCTGGTTTAAGCAGAATTCAATTCAATTCAGTTTATTTATATAGCGCCAAATTCACAACACATGTCAT
>NW_015151791.1:153028-154425 GCF_000732505.1 Cyprinodon variegatus | reverse complement strand
TATATATATATAATACATATAGCAGGGTGTATTTAAACACATAGAAATCATGGAGAGTCTGAAATTACATAATCTAAAATAAAATACAGAAATCATACAGAAACACTCTACGATCTTTTAACAATTTATTTGTATGATACAGCTGCAAATAAGTATTAGAACACGTCTATCAGCTGAACAAAACAAAATTAAATTTTGTTTACAAAATGAAAATAAAGGTTGTCTAGTCTAAGTCTAAGCTAGACCTGTTAGTCTGCCGTCAGAGGCTATGTTCACACTGCAGGCCTTGATGCTCTATTCCGATTTTTTTTTTTGCATTGCTGTTCATATTTCCAAATATATGCGACTTGTATGTGATCTCCTGTGTGAACTGCAGTCATACGACGCATGTGTCCCGCATGCGCAGTAGAGGATGCAGTGACCTCACAGGCCGGCCTGCTCTTTTTTTCTGGAAGTAAACATGGCTGGTAGTGCCGGCGCGCATCTAGTGATCTTTTCCAACCATAGAAACTCAATCTATTTAATATGTTTAAACATGAATACTGCTCTACGCATCATCATCCGCCATGGTTGTTGTTTTTTTGCCGCTTCTGCGTAGCAAGACGCAGCATAGTGACCTTTATTAATGACGTTCAGGTCGGATTCATCCGTTCACGTGTGGATGAATCCGACCTGGCCATTCACACACAGGTCGGATTTGAAAAGATCGGATTCGTATCGGATTCAGGACCACAGAGCCAAGTGACCTGGGTCGCATTGGAAAAAATCGGATCTGTGTTGTTCAGACTGCCATGAAAAGATCAGACCCGGGTCACACATGGGTCAAAAAATCGGATTTGGGTGACTTCAGGCTGCAGCGTGAACGTAGCCAAAATGTTCACCTTCATTTATTCTCCTAAATTAGATGCACCTGTCTGAGGTGGTTAGCTGCATAAAGACACCTGTTCATCTCAGACAATCAGTAAGAATCCCACTACTAACAGACCAAAGAGCTGTCCAAACAAAGACACCAGAGACTAAACTGTCCTCCTCCACCAGGCTGGAAAGGCTGCAGGGAAATAACTAGTGATGGTGAGATGAGGCTTCACGAGGCATCGAACCATCGGCGTCGCCAGACCCCATTTACTGGGGCACGTGCCCCAGTATAAATGAGCTGTGCCCCAGTATCAATGAGCTGTGCCCCAGTATAAATGAGCTGTGCCCCAGTATAAATGAGCTGTGCCCCAGTATAAATGAGCTGTGCCCCAGTATAAATGAGCAGTGCCCCACTATAAATGAGCTGTGCCCCAGTATAAATGAGCTGTGCCCCAGTATAAATGAGCTGTGCCCCAGTATAAATCTCATGAATATTTGCAACAGTAATAACATTTTTAATGCATCAATTAAAATAATTCCAA
>NW_015151791.1:139461-149663 GCF_000732505.1 Cyprinodon variegatus | reverse complement strand
ATCGTGTTCCCCACACTAACGCAGGTCATCCAGATCTCCATCCCAGTCTACAGCTGTAGGGGTGAAAGGTCATTCAGTGTGATGAGAAGGATCCACACTGGGCTGAGGTTCACAATGGGACCAGACAGGCTCCATCATCTGGCTATTTTATCAGTTGAAAAGGAAGAACTTTCTAAGCTGAGTCACAGTCTAGTGACTGACCGCTTTGCAAAAATGAAAAATAGGAGGAACACTTTAATGCTCAAAAAATAAAAGAGAAACTTAGTTCATGTTGAGTTAAACTTTCCCCTGAACTAAAACTCTGAAACCTAGGAATTAATGATTACTTCAGAATGTGTTTAAGGAAACTTTTTATTTGTCAAAGTTGTTGATGTCTTATTTTTTATAGCTGCAATGTTGAAAATGTTCATGTTTGTTTAAACAAATATGCTCTGATCCTCATTAATATCTCAACTGGTAATTTAGGTAGGAATGTATCAGGGTGGGGCAGTGTGCTTGTCTGTATTTATGTATGGAAGGAGGGGCATATATGATAGGGGGCCAGTGCCCCAGTAAAGCTTTGTGCCTAGCAACGCCCCTGCATTGAACCGTTTGGCCAGTTTGCTTCAACGACCCCCCAGTTCATGAGGCTCCATGTGAACATGTCACCACCTACTGGTGGAAAGCAGAACTACAGTTAGTAATAAAATCTGTGATTTTTTTTTTTGCCCCCTTTAATTTCCTCTGAAATTGTTAATTGTTAGTGTGTATAATTAAAAATTTTTGTAATTTTTTAAGTGTAAAATTTCTTAGAACAATAATTTAAGGTGCACAGTTTTTCTGCCATTTTAGTGAAATAAACTCAAGCAGGCAGCGAAAATGTGCAAATTGGGCAATGATGAGGAAAATGAAAGGTGTCATTTTTATTCAAACATGATAGTTTTTCCATCATTTGGTTTTATTCAGTCAGAAGTTGTGTTCAACCAATAATCTTTTGGCTAAACTGACCTAATTTGGCAGCATTTTTACCCAATCTATATGTTTACTCGGGCAAACCAATGCAAATTAGTCTCAAGCCAAAATAATTAAGTTTAATCGCAACTTTCAAAAGTCAAAGGCAGATTTTGAACCATCAACCTCTAGGGTGAGAATCCGTGTCTTACAGATGACGCCGCTAATATGGCTAACCATAGAGCGGAGAACATACTGCTTAATGCTGGCGTGTTAACACTGACTGTGTCCGGTGGCCTGCTCAGATTCATTACATTAACCTAAATAGTTTTAAACAACTAGATTGGTTGTTTTTCCAACCAATCTATTCTTAGAATCTATCCAAACTCTGTCATACTGACAGCAGCTCCTCCAATCTCCCACATCTTGACTGAACACTGAGGCTGTTTAGATGCCTGTCAAAATGTTCTAATGAAGCTTCTTGCGCTTCCTGTCACGTGGTTTCACGGCAGCGAGGCCTCGGACGTCATCAACTTTGGCCCCTCCTCTAAATGAATCACGCCTCGACACGCGCTTCGGGGAAACGCCCCTCCATTACTGGACACACGCCTCGAAACCTCGGCTCATCTCAGAACATCACTAGAAATAACCGAGCAGTTTAGTGGAAAAGCTCCGCTGTTGGAGCTTCATTAGAAAATGGAAGAAGCTAAACATGTCTGTCAGTCAGACTGGAGCTCCATGCAGGATCTCACCTGATGGGCCTCACTGACCCTAAGAAAGGTGAGAAATTAGCCCAGAACTACAGGGGAGGAGCTGATCTATGACCTGAAAGAGCCTGGACCACCGTTTCCATGGTTACTGTTGGCAATGCACTAAGAAGTTAAAGGAGCCGTTTGTATTTCTGTTTTCAGGCATAGTTTGGGTCTATTTTACAGTTTCAGTGCATTGGTTTGGTTTGGTTCTCTGACCTGTATTCCTGCTCTGCTGGTGGCGCTGTGGGTGAAATCCAAGTGTCCAGGTGGGGGCAGTAGGGGGTGGGTGTGGGGAGGCTTCATTATATCCACATTTGGATCAATATGAGCATTTCCTTTGCATGCTGCCATAGACCGCCACCCAGGAATCTGGATCACATTCAGGGTTCAGTGCCGCATCTCCCAGTCTGGATGTTACCTTCAGAGCGCGTCAGGACCTGGAGGCACCCAGAGGTCAGAGGGCATTTGATGGTCGCTACATAAAGTCGCTACATAAAGTAAAAAACCCGACTTTTCGGATTGAAAGTTGTGCCACTTTATGAAGCAGAAAGCTCACCTGGAAAAGTTTAGAGCTCAACTGGAGGACAAACAAAGGAGCTATATTCATTCAACCCCCCATCCTGTCACCTCTAGTAAGATGGATCAAATAATAAGGTGTGAAGTTTATCGATTATCATTCAACTGCAATCATCCTCACTGGAAACAAACAAAGGACATGATGGCTGCTTTATGATGCGTTTACAGCGTTCAGAGATGATGTCATAACCTGCTTTTTTGGTGGCTTTCATATCTCAAAGTGTGAACATTCAACATGTAAAGGCGTTTGTTCATTTGGTGACACTTAAGACTGATTAAGCACAAAGCAGCCTGTTGTTGTTTCATTGATTCACTAGCCTGATAAACCAACTAAATGTGAGATTAAACGTGTCATTTAGTCTGGCCCCAATGAATGAGACGTCAGAAGATTGTTGATGAGATCAACCCGTTGTCTTTTAAACCATGTCTGTCCCTATTGGCCAACGCTCTGACCAATGAGAGCCACTCACTGTGACGTAGGAAGCGCGACAGGAAGCTGGTGGGGGAGTGGAAACAAACAGCCTGTTGGTAAAATGTCGAATACGTGAATAAATGAACGAGCGTAGAGCCTCTTCCTGCTCACCTTTCAATGAAAACCCAAATCTGATCCTTCCAGAACGGATTCCAAAGCTGCGTCAAACCAGAACTGGTCAATAGTTGCTGCCATCTTCCTTGTTGTGTTTTCTCCAGCGTCGTGCAGCTTTATGGTAACACACTCAAAACCCCGCCCACTTTGCATCCAGAAATTCAAAACGCATCTCTGCGTCGTGATTGGCCCGCCAGTTCTAGGGCCTGGGGCATTGATGGAGGCTAGACGACGGCAGGCAAAGATGATTCTGGCTGCTGGCAGATGGGGCTGGTTTACTGGGCTGTTGATTCACATTGATGAAACTGAGCCTCTGGGCACACGAGGGGAAAAAAGATCAAACAACTTTCTCTAAAGGAACTTCTGCTTTTGGAAAGGTGCAAAATGAAAGAAGTGACGTGTTTAGAAATGTCAGTAAAATAAAGAGGAAAATAATATAGCTTTGGTCATCAAAGTAAAATGTTTCTGAAGTAAAGGTTCAACAGACTGGGTGGAAATGCATCCTCCCTTCATAACTAAAGGATTTTGATTTACCTGAAGATGAAAGGCAGAATAACTGGTTTCAAGAGAAAAGTGATGCAAAAAACCTGCTTGTGAATAAAGTAAATAACTGGCTGAGAGAAAAGGAAATGGATGAAAAGCATGAAAAGGTGTGTAATAAAGTTACTGCTGATGACATTCAAGCAGGGAAGCGAGATGAGAATGAGGAAGGTGTTTATCCTGCAGATAGTGTCTCATTTATTTCTCCTCTGTGTTTGAAGCGTCCAGCACATCCTGGCTGATCAAACAGCTTTACTGGCCAAAGCAGAAGCTTTAAAAACAAAACAGGAATTGGAGGAAGACATAGATTGGAAGCTGATAAAATACGACAACAAAAGGAACAGGTGGAAATAGGAGCATAAATAGCTGCTGCTGCTGCAGCGCCTCTCTGTGAGGGAAGGCAGCGGCGCCCGAAGAAAATCCCAATAAGTTCTGATGGGATTAATTTATCATCAGCAAAGGACTGAAAGAGCTAAAGTTGACTGAATTTAACCCATAAGAGAAGCTAATGTCTAATGTCAATAAATGTGACGCCTTGCAGACCTTGACTGGCCCCCAATGTCTGCACCAGATGGAGGATCTGAGGTTTTCTGCAGTAAACTCAGTTGGACAGGATCAGGTGCAATACCAAAAATAGCCAGCAGATGTCACTGTTTCATCAGGTTCAAAGTTGGATGGATTACTTTCTGTAAAGCCAAATATTGTTCCTGTAAAATTCCACTGCTTTTCAATCAGAAGTAAAGAACAATAAACAAAAACGTTTTAACAGTTAATCAGATCCAACTGATGATATCCTTTCTTCTATTATACAAAAACAGAATGAAATTACATCAAAGCTTGAAATCAATGAAATACGTTTTTAAAGGCAACCCCTTGCAGCGTATGTCTTTTTTAAGAGCTTTTGAACATTATGTAGAAGAGAAGACAAACAGTTATCAGGACTGTTTAGAACTTTTAGAGCAATAGACCAGAGGAAAACCAAAAGAGCTTGTGCTAACCAACTAACCTCCAATAGCCCTCTCCTAGAAACCATCTTTACTGTGAGAAGCCACATTCTATATCAAAGCTCCCCGAACTGCAAAGGATTTCTGATAAGGAGAAAATAGGATTCCTAAAAGGAAATGGAGAATGTTTTGAATGCTTAGGGATAGGCCACATAAGTAAGGAGTGTAGGAGTCGTCTCACCTGCGACAAATGGCATTTAAAGCATCCCACCCTGCTGCATTTTGACAGGAAGGAACCAGCAATAAGCAGTGGTGCTTCACCAGGCTGGTGTTGGTGCTGTATCTGGAAACCATGACTGTACCTGCTCCATTCTTCCAGTCAACATGTAGTCTAAAGGGAGATAATGTGTTGCAGACCTTACAGCCACTTTCATTACAGGCACGTTTCTGTTTGGAGGAGTTGGTTGAATCATGAGGAACCAAGCAGGAAGTGACATCATCAGAGCAGGAAATCCCACATCCTCCATCACCAGCGTTCCTTGGTGGGATTTAGATTTTGAGGATTTTTGAGGATTACAAAGCAGAAATGAAGGCAATCCTCCCACATTGATAATGAAAGGAAATGATTCGCTCCATTCAGTTCTTACCTAAGGCTGCATGACGAAAGAGGTAATTAGCACCGGCGTTCATGCTATGAAAAGCTAGAGTGGCTCCATTAGAACAGATAAGTTCCTCTCATTGAACTCATTGTTGCTGTTCTGACTGAGCAGGTGGACGTTGAAAAAGGAGTTCTCTATCCAGATCATTCTTTTGGACAGACAGACAGTTCAAAGATAGATAAATGATAACACCAAACCATTTCACACCTCTGTTGAACATAGAGTGGCTGCGATAAGAGAATCTACAGACATATTTCAGTGGAGGTACGTCAACTCTAAGACAAAAAGGTTTACTGAGAGGGTGGTAGGCTTAGTTTGTTCAGCCTTATCTCTGGAACAGAAACTTCCTGTTATCCTTTATGAAGGCCAGCATGGATCCAAACTTAGACAGCAAGATCAACATCAGACGGGCCATGCAAGAAGAAATCATATGCTTTCAGCCCTCAGAGACAGATATTGGATTACCTAACTCAGTGCCAACTCAGCCTGCAAAAAAATATTGTCTAATTGATTGTGTACAGACGCTACAGAGGACAACCAGCCGAGCAGAAATGGCAGATATGCCACCAGAACCAGTCTGTCCAGATTTACCACTAAAGTAGGTGTAGATTATTTTGGCCCATTTAGGGTCAAGAGAGGACAAATACTGGTTAAGAGATACGGTGTTATTTTTACATGCATGGCCATTTGAGCTGAACATCTGGAGGTGGCTCATTCATTAACATCTGACTCCAGCATTAATGCCATCAGATGTTTTATGTTCCAAAGAGGAACAGTCTGTCAAATATGGCCTTCAGTGGTACCAATTGTGTTTTATTTCGATTTTTATTTTATGCTATGGTTCATTATATATATATTTTTTATATTTTATTATGCACCGTGGGGTTGAGAGGACTGAAATTTCATCTGTGTTGTATGTTTACCATGTAGCACAATTGACAATAAAGTTGAGTTGGTGCAGAGCGTGAACTGAGGGAGGCTTCGGCAGCCATAGATCCACCGAAAAATCCACCAAATGAAATCAGATGAAAAAAAGACTTTAAACTAAATAAACAGGCGCGTTTCCGTTGGTCTTGTTCAAAACAAACTATTTAAGTTGAGATGCTTTAAAAACACAAACATCTCTATTCATCTAAAAACACGTGTCAGTTTAAAATCTCTATTAAGGTCATGAATGTCTGTAAATGATGATCTTTTATTGTTTTATCTAAATCTCCTTAATGTGACTCAGAACATCAAATGTTGTTAAAATCCACAGCTGAATAAAATCCTCCGTGTTTCTGCGTGGCGCTGTGGAAATGCAGTGTTTCAGGGGGAGGTCCTCCTGCAGCCTGTCCGCCAGAAGAAGAAGGAGGAACAGAAGAAGAAGAAGGACCGGGCGGACGTGACGTCAGCCGGGATGAAAACATGGTTGAAGAGAGTGAAATCCGCGTGGTTCATCAGGGAGGCAGTAAAATCACCTTCAGGAAGCCGCTGATCAGCTCCGACAGCAGGTCAGACTCTGTGTCCCTCACGATGACGTCATTTTATCCGCAGAGCAGCGGGAATGTTAGCAGCTAATGCTAATGCTAATGCTACACGGCGGCTCTTTGGTTCCTCCAGGTTCCTGCTCTGCGCCTCCGGCCACCATGTGAAGGTGTTCAGCATCCTGACCGAGGAGTGTGTCCAGGAGCTGCGGGGACACACCGACCTGGTGACCGGGCTGCTGCCCCGGGCCTCCAACCATCTGCAGGTGACCGCTGCTCCTCCTGCTCCTCCTGCTCCTCCTCCTCCTGCTCCTCCTCATCAGACGGCTGATCAAAGCTAAGCCAAAATTAACTAAACTCTTCATCGGAGCTGAGATTAACCAGGATTAGCTTCAATCTGAGGCTCAGATTAGGATTTAATCTCCTATCAGACCAAAGGTCTCTGATGGAGAATCTAGGCTGAATGCATGTCTGCATTAGAAGCTCTATTCAGTCTATTTCTGCAGCTTCAATTCACAACATATCATCTTATAGATCTAGATGCATCAGATCATCCAGTCAGATTAAAGGTTGAAAGCTGACTGAACACCTGCATGTTCCCTAAGAACGTCATCAGCTGAAGGAGGATAAAGTTCTGATGATGGGCGGAGTCTCTACCGCTGATATTTCTCAGCCGCCGTTATTTTATTCTGGAGAATCTGGAAAATGATCCAGACGCTTCATTCATCTAAATCGTCTCCAATCCTGTGAAGCAGCAGCTCGTCTCTTCCTGAAGGTTCAATCCGTGTGATGCTGAGCCTCTCTATGTGTTGCAGATCTACTCCTGCTCAGTAGATGGCACCATCAGACTGTGGGACTTTACAGATGGCGTTCTCATCAAGGTCAGAAATCCCTTTCATCTGCTTTGACCTCCGTTTGATGCGGCGCTCTGACCACCATCTGCTTCCTCCTCAGACCTTCGCCGTCGGATATCCCATCTACTCCTTCTACGGCTCCTCCAGCCACCAGGAGGTGCTCTTCATCGTCACGCCCTCACAGAGGAAACGCTCATCAGGTGGGTGTCTCCCAGGTGACGGCCATGATGCTGCGATCGGTTTGATTTCTCTGCTTCTGATCTTCATCCCTCCAAGCATCAAAACCATCAGGCGTCCACTCTGCTCCTTTTGCGTCTTTCAGTCCACCTCCTAAATGTCCCTCCCTGCTTAGCGTCGCCCCCCCCCCCCGGTGAAGGACGATTAGCTGCGGTTGGTCTAATGTCCGTCTTTCTGTCCGTCTTCAGATGCGTTCCAGCTGCTTGCCGTCCGTCTCCCGCAGCGTTCTGACCCGCTGGTGGACGCCACCGATGTCTCTGTGGTTCTGGAGGATGTCGGCTCCAACCCTGCAGCCGTGTCCTTCGGTAGAGAGGTGAGCGTGTCCCTGCTGTGTCCTCTCTCGTCTCCAGCCTCCTTCATGTCTCATCAGCTGTCCTTTCCTCACAGGGAGAATATGTGGCCTCAGCTAAAGATCTCCAGCTGCAGATCTTCTTCTTCAAGAAGGAAAAGTCCTACAGGTTGATCCAGGCAGCAGCAGATCGCTTCCCTGCAGAGACCTTCATGTTTGCTAACTGCTGTGGTCTTCTGGTGGACAGGTTCTCTCTGAAGGAGGACAACAAGAAAGGAGGCAGGAACACCTTCACCTGCGTGACCTGCCACCCCAAAGACGACTGCGTGGCATCGGGACACGAGGACGGGAAAATCCGGCTGTGGTGAGTCCAGAGGAACCCAGTCCAGAGGAACCGCGGTTCCACTAGAGGGAACTGCGGTTCCACTAGAAGGAACCACGGTTCCACTAGAAGGAACCACGGTTCCACTAGAAGGAACCACGGTTCCACTAGAAGGAACCGCGGTTCCACCAGAGGGAACCGCCCTCTCTTGACCCTAACCGGTTCCTTCTAGTGGAACCACGGTTCCCTGTAGTGGAACCTCATCAGTCAGCAGAACGTTCCTTTGCTTCCCTCCAGGAGAAACTTCAACCACAGAAAGGAGTACACCTACTCCACCCTGCACTGGCACCACAGCGCCATCAGCTCGCTGTGCTTCACCCCCGAAGGTAAGGCGGCCCCGCCGCTGGCCCCGCCTTTCCAGCTTTCCAAGCATCTGAGCCGCTGCTCTTCATTCAGGCACCAACCTGCTGAGCGGAGGCGTGGAGTCGGTTCTGGTCCAGTGGAGATACAAGCAGGAGAGCCAGCTGGACTACCTGCCGCGTCTCGGAGCCGCCATCACGCACATCGCCGTCTCACCAGACGGGACGCTGTTCTCTACATCCCACAGCGACAACAGTAAGGAGACGGAGCGCCGACCCGCTCGGGTTCCACCCAATAAATAGAACAATCTTGAGAACCTGAACAGTGGGAACCTTTGGCAGGTTCTGGGGGAACATTTGATGCCTGAAGGTCCCTGACCATGACGCCACAGCGGGGGGGGGGTTCAGGTACCGTTTGGGTTTCTCACGGTTTGTTCTGTTTCTCTGTAGAAATCACGCTGATCCACGGCGGCGTGAAGGTGTCGGCCATCATCCAGGGTCTGGTCCAAGGTGAGTCCTTTCCATGACCTCCTGCTTCATCGGAGCTTTAGACCCGATGGTTCCAACTAATCCCAGAACCTGATGAGGTTCTCCTGAAGGGAACCTGATGATGGGCTGGAGGTTTCCATGGTAACCACGCTCTGTCCCCGTCTGCAGGAGAAAGCGTCCAGACGGATCTGCTGGTGGACCCTCGCAGCAAAGCGCTGGTGCTGAACGGAAAACCGGGTCACCTCCAGTTCTACTCGCTCCAACGAGACAAACTTCTGTTCAACGTGAGACTCTGACCCCCCCCCCCATAGAGCTGCTGTCCACACGGAGCTCTGAAGGTCTCCTGTCCTCCACAGCTGGACGTGGTGCAGCAGGAGTTCATCCACCAGTCGGGTCTGGCCCAGTTCCAGGTGGTCCAGGCAGCGATGGACGGTTCCGGCAGCTGGTTGGCCACCGTGGAGGAGAGGAAGCAGAAAGCTGCTCAGGTGGAGTTGAACCTGAAGCTGTGGGCGTTTGATGAGCAGACCCAGAGGTACGGCTGGATCCTTCAGGCCCGGACGGGTCATCAGAACCTCCCTGCTAATGTCTGCTCCCCCCCCTCTCCTCGCTGACGGACAGCTTTGTGCTGAACACGACCATCTGGGCCCCCCACGAGGCGGGGATTACCTCCATGTGCTTCGAGCAGGCGGGCGGCAGCGGGACCGCCCTGCTGGTGTCCAGCAGCAGAGACGGACACTTCAAAGCCTGGCAGCTGGCGGCGCCGGCCCACACAGACGGTGAGAACCCGCCATGTTTTCCAGGTTCTGGGTCCTCTTCCCTTCTGCAGACGGAACCGGGAGGTTCTGACCTTTCCTGGTGAACAGAACCGGAACCTCGTCACGTCAGACCGTAGGTTAATCCGTCTCTCCTGTCGTCTCCTGATTCCTCCCGCAGACGGCGCCCCCTCCTGGTCTTGTGACTTCGTCGGCGCCTACCACGGCCTGGTTCCGGAACGCTGCTGCTTCTCTGCCGACGGCTCTCTGCTGGCCGTCAGCTTCCAGGAAGTGGTGACCGTCTGGAGCCCGACTTCCTGGGAACTCCTGGTGACGCTGTCGCAGCCGCCGGGCGCCATCAGGCAGGAAACGCACACACGCACACTTTACTGTCTCTGTGAGGACGCTCCGTTACATCCTTTCTAGAACCTAGATCTATGCACGCCT
>NW_015151791.1:131979-133226 GCF_000732505.1 Cyprinodon variegatus | reverse complement strand
AGAGCTGCCTATGGACCGGAGGTCCCAGCTGGACCAGGGCTTTGGTTCTAAAGCCCTGGTCCAGCTGGGACGTGTTCGGGCCGGTATTGTAGATGAAGTTGGTTCTGGTGAGGTTCTGAAGATGTGGGTCGGCCCGTTTATAGATGGTTCTGATGGAGCAGAAATGGACTTGCAGCATCTCTTGCAGAGGAACATCTATGGAGTTCTATTCTGGATTTCAGAGAAGAAAATAGAACCAGTGATAAACTGGTTTGGTTCTGGACAGAACCAGGATTAACTAAGCCTGGCTGTTAGCACAGGTCCATCACCATGGCAACCCCTGTCCTCAGATTGCTTGGTTTTCCAACCTTCGTCTGGGTTAGGCTGTGGGGTTGAGTTCTGATTGTCTGCTAGAAGGCGACCCGGTAGAACCCGCCTAGGGATGTTGCTTCCTAACCGCTGAGCGGTGATGTCATCCAGAGCGTTCTGGCCGGTTGATCATTAACGGTTCTTTGCTTCCTCTGCAGGGATCTCTGCTTCGGACGTCTGAGCTGCTCAAAGTATCTCCTGGCAACAACCAGAACCCAACGGCTCTGCTGCTGGAACCTGCTCACCTGCTCCTGTAAGTGTTTCCTGCAGCAGAACCTCTGAGGTCCGGCGATGTGGTCCAGTTGAGGACCAGAAGAAGGTCGTTTCTCTCTGGACCCTCAGGTTCTGGTTCCATGATCCTCATCAGTTTTCCTCAGAGTTCTTCTTTGGACTTTGGCTGCTTGTGGTTCTGCCCCAGTTTTTGTTTGTAATGAAGTCATGGTCCGGTCTGGACTTGAGCTGGTCCACCGATCAGAACTGGACCTCCGCTTCGGTCCGAAAGAACCTGGATCCTAGATGTTGTCAGAGCCCAAAGCGGTTCTGGCTGCTTCAGATCCAACGGTCTTCTTCAGGTCAGAACTAATCCAGTTTCTGGTTTGTGTCCCACAGTGGAGTGGACCACGCCGATGGACGCCGATCTGCTGCTAGCCGACCCGCTATCGGAGAACATGGCCGCCTTCTGTCACCGGGATGGATCCACTGACTGTACGTCTGAATGCTAGGCCTCAGTTAGACGCTAGGACTGCTAACGCCGCTAAACAGAGCTAACGTAGCTAAATGGCGCTGATGTAGCTAAACAGAGCTAACGTAGCTAAATGGCGCTGATGTAGCTAAACAGAGCTAACGTAGCTAAATGGCGCTGATGTAGCTAAACAGAGCTAACGTAGCTAAATGGCACT
>NW_015151791.1:125433-126711 GCF_000732505.1 Cyprinodon variegatus | reverse complement strand
TATGGCTTCTCTCTCTCCCTCCCTTGACTCTGTTCCGACTCTTTCTTCTTCCTCTCCTCTCTCCTACTCTCTGTGTCAGATGTTCAGTTATTCCTCTGCCTCCTTTAGTGATAATGGGATGTGTAATCAGTGTAGTATTTTTGTAGCTTTGGAGGCGAGGGTGTCAGAGTTAGAATCCAGGCTTCAGGCTGTTGAACATCCAGGAGTTAAAGTAGGCCCCCCACGTAGCTGTCCTCCAGCAGTGCCTGAGCAGCCAGGTGATTGGGTAACTGTACGCAGAAAGCGTAGTCGTGGATCTCTGCCCACTGGTAACGCTTAACCCCACACTGCTCCCTGGGCGCCGCACAACGGCAGCCCACTGCTCCCTGATGGGTTAGGGTTAAATGCAGAGAGGCAATTTCGTTGCTCTGTACCTGAGACAGTGGAATGACAAAGTTGAGTTCTAGACGGCATCCATCCCACTCTGGATGGTGCAGCTCTTCTTTCTAGGAATCTGGCCACATTTATTAGTCCTCCAGAACCCTGACCCCCCAGGGTGCAGACCAGGAAGCAGAGTCCTAGTTTAACAGACCTCTCTGCAGCTTCTCTACTGTTACCCATTCTTTACTCCATCCAGACAGTGTCTTGCCGACGACCAAAATCTAAAGATAAACCTCCTAACCTTCAGACTGAGGAGCTCTGACTCCGGAGGTTTTTCCTTCCTGGTCTTGTTCAAAATGACCAAATCCTTCATGGTGGTTTGGTTCGGATCCAGCAGGCTTAAGAAACACTTTCCCTGCAGCCGGCAGTTAAACCTGCTCACCCCGTCGCTTCTTATCAGGATGTTTATGGTTTTCATGTGATTTTAAAGCTGCTCCGCTGGCGGAGGACGTCACTGAGCTCATAAACTCAGAAAAATTAGAATTTGTTGAGAAACGTCGTCTATATTTATGACCGTTGGGCTGTTTGGTGTTTTTCCTTCCATCATTTATTCCTTCATCCAACTAAGGACCAATAAATGGGATTAGAACTCAATCTGATTGCTCATCCTTGGGGTTACAGATGGAGAAGATGCTGGAGATTGGACCAGATCTACCACCTCCTTCTGTATATTTCTATGCTCCAATTCACATCAAGTCATCTCAGGTCCCTTTATAGATCCAGATCAATCAGATCGAGTCAGGTTCAAAGTTTTCTGTCCAAGCCAAACCCCTGATCCTCCTGGATTATCAGGTAGAGACAGATATTGACTCTTCAGCAATCCCTCACACTGAGCATGCTTGTAGCGACAGTGGAGAG
>NW_015151791.1:122784-123994 GCF_000732505.1 Cyprinodon variegatus | reverse complement strand
AGATCCTGCCATCTACTGACAGGTGCAGTGACCTTTGTTCCAGAATAGGTTGTTCTTTCTGGCTGAAAGTGTTTCTGCTGTACTGAATGTTCTCATGCTGTCAGTCCGGCTCTTTACCTCCATCACTGTTTTTCTGGTTTCTACAGAAACCTGGAAGTTCATGGAAACAGTTTGAAGGTGTGGAAAGTTTCCAGGGTTGTTCAGTGGAAACTGCAGAGATTCAAACCTTCCTGGAGGTTCTTCTCTGCGGCTCTTCTAGTCTCAACAAAGCTGCTCCTTCTCAGACCTCCTTGAACTTTTGGGAAAGTATTTATCTTTGGCTAAACTTTAGACGATAACAGTTCCTGCAGATTCAGTGACTGTACAGTAATGTTGAGCAACGGTTGACCTCTGTCCTCTGGCAACATATAAGCTCCAACCACCTGATTTTTCCTTCACAGTAAATAATTCAGTCTTCATCCCCCCCCAGGTTTCCTCTTCTCACTGGAAGTGTGACTATTTTCTTTAGGCGCCTGGTTTCCCTGACTGCTCATATTTCTAGAAATGTTGCACATTAAGAGGAATATATTGTTCTGTTAGCACTTATCTCCAGTCCCAGTTCCTGCCTGTAGACATTGGACTTTTACCAAAGTCAGCAGGTATCTTCAGCATGATGAAGGTCCTGAGTCATCACTCCTCAACTGCTGTTATACAAGTTTTTCATATCCAGTACAAACAGTAAGTTCCTGTTCCTGCAGATTCTGCAGAGATGTGTGGTTCTGCAGGCCTGGTTCCCAGGATAGACCTATGGAGACTAGACTTAGCAAGCTGCCTCTGGATGAGGGACAAGACATTCGGGACATTGTCCTCTCCAAATCCGCCGTTAGACTTCATGTTTGGACGCTGTGTGAAAGCAAAGCCATGGTTTTGGTCTGTGCCACAATTTCAGCCAATAGCGGCTCTATTATATCCACTAGATAGATGGATAGTATCTATGTAGCAGTTCTAGTGGTTCAATCTCTGCTCATTCTGAGAGGAGCAGAAATGAACGTCTGCAAATGTTGATGAAGCAATGAGGATATAAAGACACAGAGATGAACCCAGTCAGGTAGAAACCACCCCTGAGGTTCTGAAGATAGACTGAGGAGAGCTGATCCCATCTGGGATGAGATGAAGTGGATTCTCCGTGACGTTCTCTGCGATGAAGTGGGTTCTCCGTGACGTTCTCTGC
>NW_015151791.1:115240-116941 GCF_000732505.1 Cyprinodon variegatus | reverse complement strand
TTTTTGATCAGGACCTGTCATTTAAATCCCAGATCAAAGAGGTTTCTAGAATTTCCTCCAAAGACTAGAACTTCTGTTTTATCTGCATCCAGAAGCAGAAAGTTGCCTGTAATCTATGTAACGGATTAGCTTCATCTGGATTATAGACACCAACACCTTTATTTCTAGATGTTGGAGCTCGGCCTGTTTTCCAGTGTTTAGTCCCATTTCACTCATGTAGCTCTGGGCTCAGCTTCTACTGGGACTAACTGGATCTTCTTTCATCCTCCGACTGAAACTGGATCGGTTCGTCTATTAACTCTTTCTCTGCCAGACAGCCTCCTGTGGAGCTGGTTTACCGTTAGCTTTTCTAACATAGAAAGTGTTTATAGATCAGTGTTTCTATGTCTCTACCTGCTCATCCTGTAAAGTCAGACCGGATGATCTGAATGGTCTGGATCTATAATGTGACCTGAGATGAGATGTGTTGTAAAGTGGAGCTATAGAAATAAATGGAATAGAATCTAACCAGAAGCAGTGGATCCGGTAGATCCTGGTCAGAATCTGCTCTGCAGATTCGATGCTTTTAGAGGAAGTGATGTCACACAGAGCCAAACAGCATGTTTTTATTCTCCTCTTTATTTCAGAACCTTCTCCTCCTGGAGTGATTTTTACACAGAAACAAGCTGGATTCCTTTATGATTTCAGCTCTTAACTAGAAAACTACAATACTGGACGTTTCAAAACAAACTCAAAGGAAGATTAGAGCAACCGGATTCAGAGAAAAGCAATAATTGACACAAAAAACATGAAAACAAAAATAAAAACCAAGAGTTCTCCGTCTCTGGCTGCCGACTCAGAGCTGATCTTCACATGGAGCTGATGGACATGTGAGATGTTCCTGAATCGGACTCGCTCAGAGCTTGCATTAGAAAGTGACTCGGACTGACGGCTCCCTCAGTTCTGCGCCGTCCTGTCGGGTTCCAGAGCGAGTCCTTGGACCCGGCGGGGACGGGCCGTCCTGAGCCAGCCTGTGCTTGTGTGCGTTAATCAGCTGTTGAGGCAGATAGATCCATGAAGGTCCTCTCAGGTCTACCTGAACATCATGGGAGCTTATATGGACTCATCTTCCACTAGAAGGTCCAGATTCTGCTGCTTCAGCTCTTTGGACTTTGGCTGCTTTTCCTCCAGTTTCCACCGGGTGCGGCTCCCAGGAGGAGACTCCCAGTGGCAAACTGGTCCCGTCTTTAGCTGCTAGCAGCAGACTTCTGGACCTAAACCAAGCAGCCAAAGTCCAAATAAACCCGTCTGGAGTTTTTATGTTTTCCTACAAAGAACTTCTTATTCAGAAGAGAGAAACGTGATTCTGCAGCGGAAGCTGAAAACCACCAGACTGGGAGGTTTGCTGGCAGGTAGCTATTGCTGACTGAGGCCTTCTGAGTTTGAGGAAGTGGTGTTTCCATGGTAACCCAGAGGCTGCGGGCGCTCCTGGTGAACAGAGTTGGAATATGTGCCTACTTTGAGTTTTCCACCCAGACGCCGCATGACTGAGGGCAGAACCTGGACTATGTGCAAAGAGAGAAGAAGAGCTGAGCGAGAAGATCAGAGGCGTTCGGACACCAGCCAATCACTGAGCCAGAAGATCAGAGGCGTTCGGACACCAGCCAATCACTGAGCGAGAAGATCAGAGGCGTTCGGACACCAGCCAATCATAAAGTGCCT
>NW_015151791.1:111355-113963 GCF_000732505.1 Cyprinodon variegatus | reverse complement strand
GAGCCAGAAGATCAGAGGCGTTCGGACACCAGCCAATCATAAAGTGCCTGAGTAACGACAATCAGCAGAAATCACACCAACATTAATGATCTGAAGAAGGGTTCCCACGCCGTGCTGCGGCGCCGCGTCACGCCCACAGGCGGACGCGTTCCCTGGCTTCCTTTAACGCCGCCATGCAGACTTTGGTACCGAGGAGCTTCCTGCAAAGCTGCTTCCTGGTTTGTTTGGCACGAGAAACACAGAATACTGCCATAGAAAAACCGCCGTCGAAATATATACAGATAGACCCTCATCGCCACGAAAGTTTGGTTACAGAAGAGGCGTCCTCCGTGACCCGGCACGGAGACGCAGCACCAGGACAGGCGTTCCTCGTCGCCCGCTTCCCTGATCGCCCTCCCTTTAATGGAGTCCATTAAACCAGGGGGAGACGACACGAACGTGTTAATAAGCAAAGGCAGAAGGTCATGGAGGGGCGACCTATCGGGTTAATCTACGGTCCGCCTGCTGCGCTAATGACAGACAGCTACAAGCTACAAGCTACTGGTTGGATAAATAAGTGGCAGGGCAGGTCAGACTGGGACCAGTGGGTTCTACACGGTGGTGGGCAGAGAGACGTCCTCGGCCGACTCCATCTTCTGCTCCGGCGAGCGGCACAGGAAGAGGCGGCGGCCCAGGCTCTTGAAGGCGAATCGGAAGTACATCAGGTGACCCATGGCCACGAAGGACACGGAGATGATGACCAGCAGGCCGAAGGCCTCCGGGTTGGGCGCCAGAATCACCATGATGAAGTGCAGCAGGTCCAGCAGGTAGTTCATGGAGTTCTGGACGCCGTTGATCACGCCTCGCTCGGACTCCATCACGTTCTCCTGGATGAGCTGCGTCACGCTGAGATCAAAGGACCACAGACCTGCAGGAAAAGCAAGCGTTTAGCAAGCGGGAGCCGCAGGGCGCGTTAATGGCTTCAAAGGTCGCAGATATGACTCCTTCCTCTGGAGGAGGTCACAGTCCCACCGCCTGCGCTTTATGGTGACAGGAAGTGAAGCTGCCGACGCAGCGGATTCCTAACAGGAACGTTTACCTTTAATGAACCATCAGACGATAAATCTGAAGGACTTTGGTTTATTTCCAGGTTTCCACTCACCGACTCGGGCAGCGATGACGCCGGCGAACAGCAGGCTGACCGACATGTAGGACTGCAGCGGCGGCAGCTCCTCTGGCGGCGGGGCGCTGGTGACGTTTCCCCCCAGGGCGCCGGTAAGCCCGTGCTCGGCCTCCGGCAGGGTCTGCTCCCCCATCAGGTGGCTGTAAAGGTCCTGGAAGGGCGAGACGCTGAGGTCGAAGGGGCTCCCCGGAGCGAAGACGGACGCCACGCACAGCAGGAGGCAGCACAGCTGCGCCGTGCCCGAGATGAAGCCCGTCCGGATCAGGCCGCACCTTTTGCGGACCCAGGTGAAGGCCACGGTGCCGCAGATGCCGGAGATGGCGGAGGCCCCCATCAGCAGGCTGAGGATGGAGCCGTTCAGGCCCTGGGTGTAGGCGTATCCCGTGGTGATGCAGTCGAAGCCCAGAACCGTCATGTAGAGGAAGGCCAGAGACATGCCCGCCAGGAAGATGTCCTGCTTGTAGTACGCCACCCAGCCCGCCTTGAAGGTCTGCAGCGGCCTGCTGACCTGCTGGCAGCAGCCGGACCCGCCGGGAGAGGCCGCCGCCGCCGCCGCCTCGTTCATCAGCGGCTGAGACGACTCTTCGGGGCTTTGGCCGTTTTCACAATCTGTCAGGGAGAGAAAACGTTTAGATCTTCCGGTCTGGAACCTTCAGATCCAGACGCCAAAGATGGAAGGCGGTACCTCTGTCAGCGCTCAGCTGCTTGAGCTCCTGCTGCTCCTTCTGTCCCGCCTTCACCGCCAGCGCCGGCGTCTTCTGGTAGACCTTCCACAGCAGGGCGTACTCCACGCACATGGAGCACAGGTTCCAGCCCGAGATGAAGCCGCAGCCGATGAAATGAGAGCCGAACGCCATGATCTGACCCACCAGCATGGGAGCCAGGATGTTGGTGAGCTGGTCGATGATGCGTACCGTGGCGTTCATGTCTGTGTGAGGAAGGACAGCGAGATCCGCTCGTTACCGCCCCCAGTTCACCGCCATCGCCCCCCCCAGCTCCCCGCGCTGTGGAGGGGATGGAAGCAAGAGGAGGAGGAGAAGTAGAAGAAGAAGAAGAAGAAGCTCACCTGCCAGTTTGCTGCTGTCCTGCCCGGCGACCACCACCACCCAGTCCCTCTGGATGGTGATGGCGGTGGCGGTGCTCGCCAGGTTGGCCATGTTGGCGATGCTGATGACCAGGATGTAGCAGGTGGTCTGGAAGCAACGACATCAGAACCGGGTCAGAACCGGGTCCAGACTGGGCAGAAGTCCAGTCTAACTGCAGTGATATAAGCTGAGCTCTGCAGTTTGAGTCTAAAGAAAAGATTGGACCCAAAACCAGACCTGGACCCAAAACCAGACCTGGACCCAGAACCAGACCTGGACCCAGAACCAGACCTGGACCCAGAACTAGACACAGACCCAGAACTGGACCCAGACCCAGAACTGGACCCAGAACCAGAACCAG
>NW_015151791.1:105949-108661 GCF_000732505.1 Cyprinodon variegatus | reverse complement strand
TCCCAGGCTGGTTCCCAGTCTGGTTCCCGGCTGGTTCCCAGGCTGGTTCCCAGCCGGTTTCCAGGCTGGTTCCCAGGCTGGTTTCCAGGCTGGTTTCCAGGCTGGTTTCCAGACTAGTTTCCAGGCTGGTTCCCGGCTGGTTTCCATCTGGTTCCCGGCTGGTTCCCAGGCTGGTTCCCAGCCGGTTTCCAGGCTGGTTTCCAGACTAGTTTCCAGGCTGGTTCCCGGCTGGTTTCCATCTGGTTCCCGGCTGGTTTCCATCTGGTTCCCGGCTGGTTCCCAGCTGGACGCTTCTGTGAAATGTGTTTCTTTGAGTTTCTGAAGGACAATCGTTTGTGCTGCGAGGCAGCGTTTCTCTGAGATAAAGTGTTTCTGGGAAGCATAGATAATGGAAACAGAATGGGTCTCCCTTTGCTCCTAGATGAGCTGAAACGTGACACCGATGGGAAGGCTGCAGGTTTTACTCACCCAGGTTGACAGAGCATGGCCCATGTAAATAAGGAACTTGGCTGAAGTGAAGAAATCTCTGAGGGATTCTGCAAAGACATGTGATTGGATCAGAACCGGGTCAGAGAGCAGAACCTGCAGCTGATAGGGAGGGTTTCTCACCGCAGCAGCTCTTCTTGTTGGGGGCAGCAGCTTCCATGTTAACAGGACGGATGTTTTTCCTTCTTTGTGTTAAAATCAGCTCCTCTGCTGTCAGTCTGCAGCAAAAAGCAAGAAGAAAAGTCGAAAACGCGCCGTTTCTCCTGGTTTCTCCTCGTTTCTCCTGGTTTCTCCTGGTTTCTCCTGGTTTCTCCTCGTTTCTCCTGGTTCCTCCTCGTTTCTCCTCTTTTCTCCCCTCCGAACTTAGCTATCACTGTAGCTGAAGTTGGAAAGAAATGATCGGATGTTCTGATGGACGCTTCGACCCAAACAGACGGAAAGGATCGGATCCGCTGCAGCTCCGACCGTCGCTCTGCTGCTCTCTGTTTACCTCCTGCCTACATATACCCGCTGTGACGTCACCCTGGGAGCACAAACACACGCGGCGCGCTCCCTGCGCGCGCGCTTCTCTGGAGAAACAGCCAAACATGGCGGACCACAGCCTGAGGGGGGGGGTTTAGGGGATCAGCAGCTCACCGCCATGGTCACCATGGTAACCGCAGCAGCCGGCCCACGTGAGGAACCGGGACCGGAAACACATTGCGATGTTTAGCTTTTTATCAAAGTAAACAAAACAAGCAGCCAATCAGAGAGTGGAGATGCCTGGAGGCGACATGACGTCACAGCAGTATCAGGATATTTTTTGATCAGAAATAAAGGCAGGAAATGCAGCTAATCTATTCAGAATATTTATTTATTTAATAAATCATATTACTTTTTATTAAACATTAAAGCCTTTTAACCCATTTAGGTTTAAATATTCATCAATGTCTCGTTGAACAGGAGGAAATATTAATGGAGCCTTTAGCTGATCTTTGACCTCCTCATCATGGCGGCGCTGCAGGAGGGTGAATGACAGTCTGCAGACTACAGCCTGATTTACGCTCAGAAACCATATGCCCCGCCCCCTCTGCTGCACCACTCCAAAACTGTAGGTGACCGCAGACAGGAGGTCTCTGATTGGTCAATTCTGCATCCTCTCTATCTATGCGTATTTCCTGTTTGGTACCTAATGGCAGAAACTCTGGCTGTAGCTCCGCCCACAGCGCCTGGCTCACCTCGGACTCTATCCGAGACGCCGTGCAGGACGCTAGTTTGTAGCTCAGTGCGACGGTCTGTTGGTTTGACCCAAAGCCAAAACACGCAGCGCCGCGGCCGGTCTTTGGGGAACGGTCACGGGTGAACTGTGTGTCGTCCGGCGTTGGATGAAGGATTGTAGACGGCGAACAAGCTCGTCAAACTGACACACGGACACCCCCTATCCTGGCTAGTTCCTGATTGGCCCTCTGGCGCTGTGGCGTGGAATAACGCAGAGCACGCTTCAATATTGGGCATAAATGAAAAATATCTGCGTCAAACATGCGACAAGCTAACTGCGACACGCTGCTGTGGGAGGATAACCAGCCAACTTTGCATTTCTTGTTCTTTTGATCAACGTCTGTGACGTCATTTTGGTTCCACTGATCAGAGCACTCAGTGAGAACAATGTGGATCATTTAAACTCGCAGACCTTCGCTATAAACTGGTCTGCCGCACCCTCAACTCTGACATCACACTCTCAGCTTCTTCTATGTTCTCGCTCGGCTCCACAGGATGAACTGATGTCATTTCCTTTACAGCTGTTAGACGCTCCTTCACTGTTCATCCGCCATTCTCGTTTTTTACGCTTCTGACTTTTTACCCCCTCTGGCCTCGGTGGTAGAGATGGACTCAGATATAAAGCGGTTTATTTTTGGAACTATCCTGCAGAACATGGTTGGACCAGGCTGAGGACGGGTGAAGGAGATGCTGGATGCAGGGATGCTCGGTGATGGCAGCGTGATGCTGTGGGGCTGTTTGGCGCAGCAGCTAGATGGTGGAGACATGGACCCAGAGGGGCGGTCCATCAGAACCAAACCCAGATCCTAGCATGAAGCTAGCAAAGGTTGGATCGGAGATTTGCTGAAACCTCAGTTGTTCTCTGGTGCATCAGCCACCAGGGGGAGCGTGGCGGATCAGGATGAAGAGTGACTGAACGGGCCGAGGAGGCAGAAGGTCCGACGGCTCTAACCGATCTGAGCTGTAAAT
>NW_015151791.1:101152-103743 GCF_000732505.1 Cyprinodon variegatus | reverse complement strand
TTGCTGAAGAGTCAATGAGTCGATGCAATCAGCTGGTTTTCCTTAGATAGAAAACTTTGAATCAATCTGACTGGATGATCTGGTTGAACTGGATCTATAAAGTGACCTGAAATGACATGATGTGAATTGGAGCTATAGAAATACACTGAATAGAACTGAAATTAATTGAACTGTCATTAGATTCATGTGTCAAAGGTGTGTTCAGAGGAGCAGCTAACCAGTTAACCATCTCACCATGTAACCATTTAACCATTTAACCACCTAACCATTTGACCATTAAACCATGTAACATCTGACCAGCTAACAAACTGACCAGCTAACAAACTGACCAGCTAACAATCTGACCAGCTAACCATCTAACCAGTTGACCATCTAACCAGTTGACCATCTAACCAGTTGACCATCTAACCAGTTTACCATCTAACCAGTTGACCATCTAACCAGTTGACCATCTAACCATCTAACCAGTTGACCATCTAACCAGTTTACCAGTTGACCATCTGAAATCCATCCAACACGCTGCGTTTTTTGCAGACGATGCTTCTCCAGTCGGAGCAGGAAGGACTTTGAGGTTCTTCTCCACTCCAGATGTTTTCAGAAGCTGATGTTCTGCCGGATCATGGAACGTTTTATTGATGATGCTCTACAGAAGGAATTATGAGAGGAGCAATGGAGATTAAAGATCAAATGAGGAAGTGGAAATGTTTATTAATTTGTTATTAAACCTAATTAGGAGAAAGTTAAATGGAACTAAGTGGGCGGTTCTTTGGACGACATGATGTGTTTGATGGAGACCAACAGGAAGCTTCAGCAGGTCTCTAACTTCCAGGTGACGCCGTTTACCTGCAGGTGGCTTTTGCTGCTTTCAGCCAGATGACTTGCATTCTGTCAACAGGGAGAATCTGAGGTGTAATTAGCGGCTGCTGCAGCAGCAGATCTCCTCCTGATCCACAGGCTAACAAACACGCTTTCATTCTGATGGATCCATGGAAGCTCAGATCAAAGCTGGGCTGTATTGTTCCAGGAGCAGCTCTGGATGTTCTCTGATGAATAATGACCACAGCTCCTTAGCAGCAGGCTGTTGCTGCTGCTCTGCGGTCACTCGTGTTTAGGGACGGCTTTCTGACTTGCACATTTGCTCATGTTGTTTAAAAACTCAGCAGCCTTCCAGGCTGATCTCTCCAGCTTCCCTCGTCCTGTTGTGAAAGCAACAAAAATGCTCTCTGGCTTGTTTCTGTTCCCTTCAGGCACAAACAAAGGAGGAGGCGGAGCCTCCTCATGTGGCTCTTTTGTCTTAGGCAGATTTATGGCTAATGCCACTTAGAAGTTCAAACTGCACACTTCAGGAGAGATTTTACTGTCCACAGCTCTTCCTTTGCTGCAGCAGGTTTTTGCTGCTTTCTTGTTTGCGTGCTTTGGGTCCCTAATCAGAGAAAAGCTAGAACCCGTTCTGTCCTGAAAGGCCCCAGGGAAAGTCCTCCCAACAACATCTGAATGTTGATCAGTTTTACAAAAGATCATCCGATACAGCGACTACATAAAGTCAGAGGAACCAGATTCAGCAATAGACAACAGCTCCATCCGCCAGAGACCCACCGTCCAGAGGTCAACAACACCTGGAGGGGCGGAGCCTCAGAGCCATGCCTGATACTTGATTGCACAACAGGAAAATAGCAACGTGTTTGAAAAACAGGCCTAGAGAAACGGCCTCCAGGATGTTATAGGAACATTTTTCTCTGTGTTTTAGTGCTAATGTTCCAGTAGTCATAAAAATGCAGGATACATATATGTAAAATGATTTTATGACCAATTATCCGGGGCAAACTTTTATTTTATTCCTCTTTACAGCTCTCTGCGTACTTCCTTAGACAAAGCCCCTTTGAAAAAGAAAAAACGTTCCAAATAGAAAGCTGGCTCCCTGGTTTAATGCAGAGCTGAAGCTAAATGGAGCTCTACATGCTGACGGGAATCCTATCTAGTCTGGAAATATAATTCACTGCTCAGGTTGTTAATTGGTCCTGAGACAAATATTTCTTTTATGAATTTTTGAAATAGCAGGATTTCACAGCAATGGCGGGAATCCAGGAGACAGGTTGTTATTTGAGATGATGGCCACGTCCAGAAGGGTAAACAAGGAGAAAGGCTGGTTATAAGAGATGGGAGGGGCTGCATGGCTGAGGTTCAGGTGTCACTGGAATATGAGACCAACGAGTCAGAATACAGGTGGGAGGGGGGATCAGAAGGTCTGGTTCAGTCATTGGTGAGATTAAGGTCCTAGTTAGAAGTTTTATTTAACTATATAGAGATGGGCGAGGGTTCTCTGCCAGTTCATGTGAAATGTTGGAGTGGAACAAGCTGAAGAAACTCAGTCGCTGTAACGAGTCAATAATGGATTAAAGAGAGCGACTGGCAGGTCAGGGCGGGAGGAAGGGTCAGGAATGGTAAATGACCTGTAGTTCTATAATCCATTTTCTTTATTTATTTTTTTGATATTTGCACTTTTTATTGAAAATATTTTTCCCATACAAGTATACATACCAATTTTACTTTTTTTTTTCTTTCCAAACGCAACATCCAACAGAATCTGCACA
>NW_015151791.1:93404-98152 GCF_000732505.1 Cyprinodon variegatus | reverse complement strand
CTTACTGACTCCCCACTGATGCCTCACTGACTCCCCACTGATGCCTCACTGACTCCCCACTGATGCCTCACTGACTCCCCACTGATGCCTCACTGACTCCCCACTGATGCCTCACTGACACCTCACTGATGCCTCACTGACTCCCCACTGATGCCTCACTGACACCTCACTGACGCCCCACTGACGCCCCACTGATGCCTCACTGACTCCCCACTGATGCCTCACTGATGCCTCAGTGACACCTCACTGATGCCCCACTGATGCCTCACTGACGCCCCACTGATGCCTCACTGACTCCCCACTGATGCCTCACTGACTCCCCACTGATGCCTCACTGATTCCCCACTGATGCCTCACTGATGCCTCACTGACGCCCCACTGATGCCTCACTGACTCCCCACTGATGCCTCACTGATGCCTCAGTGACACCTCACTGATGCCTCACTGACACCCCACTGACACCCCACTGATGTCCCACTGATGCCTCACTGACTCCCCACTGACCCAATTTATTGCCCTTTAAAAGGAGTTTTATTGATTAAAACCATGGCTTTCAAGATCCAAGTCTCTAGTAAGGTGAGGCCTTTTATCGTCAATGAAAGCTCTCTGGTTAGAGAGAAAGTCTTGTGGCTTGGGGGGCCGGCAGATAGTTGCAATGCCAATCGGTGATGATGGCGATGTGCAGGCAGTGACATCATGGACCCAGCAGGAGGAAGACTGACATGAATATGACACAAAAGGCCATCAGTGATGAGATCATGGATGAAATGTCTTTATCAGACAGAGATTAGATGTTAAAAACGACAAACTGTTATGAGGAAAGTAGCCGCCCTTGCTAAGTTGGCTAGCACCGTGCTGTTATGGTTAGGTCAACGAGAAGTGGACCAGAAGGAGTCTATGGACAAGGATTTATCTATACAGTGGTTCCCACAGCAGCCGTTATCAATACAACTTCACAAAGGAGGAAGAGCAACATCTGAAGGAAGCAGTGGTGGGGCTCAGAGAGTCTAGATGTCACAAAGCTGAAGAAGTTCAGTGGGGGGGCATTGGAGAAGGCCAAACGTAGCCTAATAGGGACAGCAAAGGAGAACCCAGCCCAAACACACAGCTGTCCCAACTTCATGATGCAGGGTGAGGAAAGACTGGAAGGAGGGAGCTGGACATAGCGATAGCTATGGCTTCCAGGATGCATGTCTGTGCAGGTGTAGAGCTCAGGGTATCAGATGAGCAGCAGAAAATAAAACACAGAGCATAGCCAGTAAAGTACCTTAACAGCAGAGGCTAAAACATTGGAAGCCATTTAGTTTTGATGGCTTCCAATGTTTCAGCCTACATCGTCTCATTTATCTCCTATAACGTGTCCTGCGCCATCTTGACCTTGACTATCAAATGACCTAGATCCCCTACAGACCAATTGACGCTGGTTATACCTAAAACCAACTAATCCCCGGGCTATGGTGGTACGACTGGTGGGGCCCTCGGGGAACGGCGGGGCCTATTGGAGTCAGCGGGGGAGCTGGCTTCCTGGGAGTGCAGTAGGCCCCCCAGTCCTTTGTTCCCCATCCCCGGAATCCTCCCTCTGCCAGTTCCATCACACTGCCACACATGTAGGTTTTTGGAGAGGGGGTCGTTACTGGAAGGCCCCACCTTCTGATTATGTTCCCCAACCCAATTTTATTTTGCATTTTAGACACTTCCATCTCAAACATTTTCACAACACACATCTATGTAGGGCATTGTCTGGGGGGTAGGGCTCAAGGGCACCCAGGGGGGGCTTATTTCATGGGCCTCACCACGGTTGGCTCCCCCCACCCCCTCTTGCATTTAGATATTTAGGGTTCTGGGTTTTCGATTGGGGGGGTGCCCTGGCACTGCCTGTCTCCCAGAGGGAGATGGACTGTGTCGGACACCCCCTTTTGGTACTCCCAGTTTTAATTACATCTGAGAGCAACAAGCAAAAACACCACATTCCAACAGGCGCAGGGAGAATGGGGGTCTTCTCACACCCCTGTTCTCCAGCTGCTGCTCGGAGTCTGGGGCCTGGAGGAAGAGTCTGTGGTCTTGGTGGGGGGGCTGATGCGGGACCTGGGTGGCCTGCCGGTGGCGGGGCTGTCACTTCTGCTCTCCCCAAAGAAGGTTGGAGGGAGGGGAGTGGAGTGGCTGGGTGAATTAGTTGGGGGGAGTGGGGGGCTCTGGTTGGGTGGCCTGTGTGGGGCATGTGGGCCCCGATCCCAGGCGAGCTTTTGCTGGGGATGGTCTGGTCCGGGTGAGGGGCAGGGGGCCGGGCTCGAAGCAGGAATGAGATGGGTTGGTGTGGCGGTGTCACCGCTCCCCTATCTAAGTAAAACCAACCAGTCAATGCTGGTTATAACTAAAAAGGACCAGTCGATGCTAGTTATGAATAAAACCGGCCAGTCGATGCTAGTTTAGCTAAAACTGACTTTTATAATTAAGTTATAATCATGCTATAATGATTTTTTTGAATGCTCTGACTGGAACATGTTCAAAGGTGCAGCCATGTATGACATCTTATTAAATATAGATGAGTGTGCCATGACCGTGTCAGCCTTCATCAACAAATGCGTTGAGGACGTCAGCATCAAAAAGAACATCACCACCCGGGCCAACCAAACACCCTGGATAAACGGAGAGGTTCGGAAATCGCTAAAAGCACCGAACTCAGCTTTCAAGTCTGGTGATAAAGAGGCTCTGAGGACAGCGAGAGGAAACTGGAACCGTTCCATCAGATCAGCAGAAGATCCAGGATCTCCTCCATGGTGCCATTATCACCAGAAGGATATGGCAAGTCATACGGGCGATTACAGCAGGGTTAGGCCCTCAGGGCTGCGTCCTGAGCCCCCTGCTGTTCACCCTGAGGGGGGGTGGGGTGGCGGGGGGACCTGTGGGGCCCTGGTGGTTCTCATGCAGAGGACAGCTGCAGCTGTGGATTATGGCTGATTTTAGTCTGGGAGTTGATTTATTTAAGGTGAAACTACTGGGGTCCAAACTTTCATCTGTCTCCTCTGTTGAATCTCTGCAAACATCCCAAAGATGGGATTTTATCTCCAATCAAGTGATTTAAAGGCAGATGTTCCTGTAAAGGATGAAGCGTCTCAGGTTTCAAGTCAGGTTTGGAATTTCATGGTTTTCCAGCTTCTACAGGAGACGGCTTGTTGAACATTTCCTTCCATCCAAAGGAATGTCTGCTGTCTTGTTTTGACAGACCACCTCATTGGAGATACCTTTTAGACCACTGCAGTAACTGGAAACGAATGAAGTCTTGATACAGAGAGCTGCCAGTTTAAACCAGTTCTTATGGGTCAGACCAGCACTGGTTCCCATTGGTTTAGAGTCTGGTGAGATTCCTCCCGTGTTCCGACTCGTCTCCAGCTCAGACTATGAGGGTTTAAAGGTCAATGGGCTGTAGGATTCTGCTAGAACCCGGTTGGTTCTGATGACCTACTGAGGACTGTCTGAGCAGCAGCGAGGCGGCAGCGGAGGCGGGCCCTGACCTCTGGCTGCTGTCTCATGGCATGAGGGAGCAGAACTGACAGCATAAGCAGGTATTTTGAGTGTGGAGATAACAATAGGCTCAGAGTGTCTTTGTGATCTATTCAGGGCTCAAAGGGAGCAGTGAGCCGCTGGAAGCCGTGCAAACAGATTAGTGGGGCGGTGTGTCAGCCCGCTGGGCTCAGGTAGCTGTCATCAGCGGTCAGACGGCTGCTCTGCTATTTTCAGCTGCAGGTACGTCTATCGCCTTTTACTGCACAACAAGCCGTGTTTACCGGGTCTAATTTTATCCCTGATAGATAAAAATATGAGAATGACTGTCGTCCTGCGGCTGCTCACTCATGGTCCGCAGATAAAGAGGAGCTGCAGGAGGAAATCCACCTGTTCTTCCTGTGTGAGCCGTCTCTTTACCTCTCTTTGACTCTTCATTTAGACCGAGCTCAGAGGAACCCAACCCTGTGCTTTGATCCATGCTGGATTCAGTCTCTTAGTTCCTGTGGACATTTGGGCCCTTTTGGCCCTTCTGGGCCCTCGCTCTTTGATTGGTGCCCACTGCCTCCAGCACAGAACAATAAACATCAAAGGTCACTGTCTGGCTGAGGCCATGTGGCCACCTTTCCCAAAATGATGGCCCTTCTCCCCAGGAAACCACACAGCAAACACCCGACAGCTGTTTGGATCAATAGGGCTGTGCAGCGGAGCGGGCGGCGCTTCAGATGGGCCGGTCCATTCAGGTGTTTGACCCACTGCAGCCCAGTAAACACCAGAGTCACCTACAGGCTGAAGGACGTGTTTCAGAGGAGCGCAGCTGGTTCCTGTCTGGGGAGAGTAAGAGTCAGAACCGAGCCTTGCTCTGACTCAACCTGGAGTCCAGGATCCAGAGGGTGACATCAGCCTCTTTTCACCAAAAAACTCAGCTAGCATGCTAAATGCTAAAAGTTTACTAGAAAACCCCTAAAACCGCCATGCTGCTTGGAGGTAATGAACCTAAAAACAAAATGGCAGCATAACAACGAGCTGCATCTGCAGAAAGCTGAAGTGTCTGAATAAAGCTGTTTGTGGAAATAATTGCTGAATGAAAAATGATTGGAGAAAAACAAGCAGCAGAGAATCCAGTCTGACAGCCTGTGAGCCACAAAATATGGAGAGCAGGAAATACGCTGCAAAAACAAAGAGGATACAACACAGAGATTGAACTAACAGATTCTGCAGAGTGGGAGAATAGAGATAGAATGAAG
>NW_015151791.1:90526-92313 GCF_000732505.1 Cyprinodon variegatus | reverse complement strand
AAACCATTTTTCCAGACTAGGAAGGACTCCCGCAGGCCTGTGGAGCGATATTTTCTCTCCAGTTTCCTAGCATTTTGCTTTTAAATACGCAGCTCTGCATGTCATCACTACGCTTCTGTTCCATTTGATCCAGATTCATTCTGCGTGCTCCCGTTCTCCCAGAGTCCAGAATTTCCTGGGTTCTAGTCAAGAAAAGACTTGGTGAGGACACGAGTCTGTACTCGTGTTCTTGTGAATCGAGAAACGGCCAATGGCTGTGTCAGAATATCCACCCTCATCACTATATAGTGGTACCACTAAATCCAATATGGCCGCTGCTGATAAAAACAGAAACATGGTGGAAGTTCTAAAGCCCTGTACCTGATTGGTTCAATTATTTCCACCAGAAGCACCAGTTCCTGCTAAAATCAAGAAAACAGACCAATCTAACTGCAGCTGAAAGGGTTTATTGCTGCCGCCATCTGCTGGCAGGACTTGGTTACACATCCACCACCAACATGGCAGCTGGAGAGAACATAAACATTCAGATCTCTGCTTGGGTCTCTCTCAGGATGATTGATTAGATTGTGACCTTCTGGGTCAGGTGACAGGGTTAGCTCCTTCTCTAACATCTAACTTCATCTGGGCTCAGCTTAGCTCAGCAAAGGATGATCAGGGATTCTGGGCTGTTTTCAGCCTGTTGCCATGACGCCTCAACATGGCAGCCATGCTAGTAAAATGACTTTACTTCGGAGTAAACAGGTGTTTGATTTGTTTGAGGGATATAAAGTAGAAGATTGCGTGTCATGTGAATGAAAACATCTGTTGCCAGCGGTGCGTCTCAGTGTTTCTCATCGCCTGGTTAGAATAGAAATAGAAAAAACAGAGTTTCCATCAATGGAGACGCCCAGATCCCTTCAAATTCCTGCAGATTCCTGGAGTTTCTGATGTGGTGGAAGATCAGCTGATCCTCATCCTGCTTAGTTTGTTTGAACTTGTTTATTCCAGGTTCAATGGGAGAGGAAGGACAGGGGGACAGTGGGACTGAATAGAAGCAGGTGACCCCCCCACCTTCATGCTAATTTTCATCTATAGATGCTCCTTTTTTCTTTTTATCTGCAGGTTCTAATATAGAAAAATGTGAAAATGGCAACAAGACACGGTGAGCAGTTCAGGCCAGAAACACAAACCTGGAATAAATCCACAGGCGTAACTTTCTGAAGGACCAATGTGGCCATAACACCGGAAAATCCATTAGTTACACAAACGAGCTTCTCCAGCTGAAAATGGCAGCAGACTGAACATTTATACAAGTTAAAAAGCTGAGCTTCTCTGAGGAGCATTACTCAGAGTTACAGATTAGAATGAACACAGATCTGTTGTTTTCTGATTGAACAGAGAATCAGACTGCAGAGCTTCTAGAGATCCTGAAAATGATTTTCTCTGGCATCATTATATCGGTAGACGGGTTCATCAATCTTACTTTAAGCAGAGACACATTTAGGGAGAACTGCTGATTTAAAGGTGAAACAGATTTACTGGGATATGAAACAAGCAATAAAATAAATCTCTAAGTTTACTAGAAAAGATTTTTGCTATGTTTTAATAAAATTCAACATATCTTTCTGTCTTTCGTAGTTCAGCAGGACTCAGCAACTCAGAGACAGACGCTTGTTTCATATCCCAGTAAATCTGTTTCACCTTTAAATCAGCAGCTGTCCCTAAATGCGCCCCCACCCTTAGAGCGCCCCCACCCTTAGAGCACCTCCACCATCAGAGCACCCCCACCATCAGAGCACCTCCTCCCT
>NW_015151791.1:84601-86859 GCF_000732505.1 Cyprinodon variegatus | reverse complement strand
TGCCCCCACCATCAGAGCGCCTCCACCCTAAGAGTGCCCCCACCATCAGAGCGCCTCCAACCTTAGAGCGCCCCCACCCTTAGAGCACCCCCACCAACTTTTATCACAAAGTTCCTTCCTTGAATAAATCTGAAGGTTGAATCTGTTTTCAGTGTTCTAGGAGTGTCCAGCAGGGGGCGCTGTGCTCCTACACTTTGCTTCAGTGTTGATCTGATGGACATTTTTATTCTATCCATCCATCCATCCATTATCTTACACGCTTGTCCCAATTGGGGTCGCGAGGGGTGCTGGTGCCCATCTCCAGCAGTCAATGGGCGAGAGGCGGGGTACATTTTTATTCCAGTTTCTCTAAATAAAAGTTTAAAACATTTTTCAGACTTTTCTGTCCAAAAGAAATGTTCACTTTGAAGAACAGTGGAATAAAAAGTTAATTCCAGCTGCAGCTTCATCCCTCTGCTGTTCATCTGAGCAGAAAATTAATAAAAACTGAGAATTTTAGGTTTATTCAATTATTGCTAAAACTATAATAATAATAATAATAATAATAATAATTAAGGTTAATTTGGGAAAATAAATTATTTAAAGCAGGAAAGTTCATCAGATGGTCTCCAACATCTGATTGGTTAAAATCCAGGTTGGTGCTTAAAGCCATTAGCTCCGCCCACTACCTGATAGAAAATGATCAACTAGAGTGTTTTACAGACACCTGACCTTTTTAATAACAACGTCACATTTTATATTTTTATCGATTTATTTGATTTTGAAGCCCATAAATTCCCAAACAGAAATGAAAACCTGTGAAGAAGAAATAAATCCAGTTCATCTCTGGAGCCAAACAGCTTTTAGAAAGTCAGCAGGAAGAGCTTCTGAGTCTAGATGCTCTGCAGCTTCTCTAGAATGATGGATCTAGATGGACCGCTGGTGAAGATGGTCCCAACAAAGACATGCGTCCCCCAGACGGGGTGTCTGAGGGCCCTGCAGCAGCCCAGGTCCTCCAGGCTGAAGCCCAGCTGGGAGAACCTGTGGTCGGTCTCAAACAGCGTGTTGTTGGTGTAGGAACCAAAGAAGGCCAGACCAGAAGAAGGATCGATGAAGTCCGCCCAGAAGCCCTGGGCCTGCAGAGCCAGGCACAGCTCCTTGGCTCCCTGGATGAACTTCTCCAGCATCTGCTCCCTCTCCTGCTCCACGGCGCCGCTCCAGGAGGTCATGTCGTTCTGGGTCTTCTGGGTCACCGTGATGACCGTCATGTCAGAGGAAGGAGCTTCAGGGAACATGGACAGGAAGTCCTTCCTCAGAGCTTCAGGGCAGCAGAGCACCGCACACTCCACCCTGCAGTCAGAACACGGAGCTTCTGGAGGAGGAACCTGCTGGGAACCATCAGAACATGGAGCTTCTGGAGGAGGAACCTGCTGGGAACCATCAGAACACGGAGCTTCTGGAGGAGGGACCTGCTGGGAACCATCTAGTTCTCCACTCCAAAACATCCTGCTCCTCCTGCTCTTCTCTCCATCTCCCTCCAGGGGGCAGTGTGTTCCCGCTGGCAGCGAACGGCCCGAACCGGCCGGGTTCTGGTCGGTTCTGGTTCTGACCGGCCCGGAGGCTGGAGCTGCAGACATGCAGCGAACCAACATGTTGATCCCTGGAAGGTACCTGACCAGCCTGGTTCTACTGGACAGAACCGGACTCAGACAGGCCATGGTACCGAACCGAACCTCTGTCTGTTCAGCAGACAAAACTCCGCGTCCTTCTGAAGTCCCGTTCGCACATGCGCAGTTGCGACCTGCCGCTTCTTCACTGAAAGGCTTCTACATCGGTTTGGTTCATCCGCCCCCTGGTGGTTTGGAGGAGAAATAAAATGCTGCATATGACCGCCACAGACAAGAAGAGACCCGCTTTGACTGTCGCGGCGCAGGAATTACAGGCGCCATCTTGGGGAGGTCGACCTGCTCCCCTACCCTACCGATTCAAGCAGAGCAGAAGAAGGATGCCTAAATATGCTACATAGAATATATATTCTACATAGAATATACACAATAGAATATATATTCTACATAGAATATTCAAACTACATAAAATAAACACTGTACATAGAATATATATGCTACATAGAATAGAAACTCCCTTTATTGACTCACAGTGGGTAAATTGTGGCGTTACAGAGTAAAAGATTACAGCAAAAGTAAGTTTTATATATATATATATATATATATATATATATATATATATATATATATATATATATATATATATATATATAT
>NW_015151791.1:82451-83191 GCF_000732505.1 Cyprinodon variegatus | reverse complement strand
TGTGATCCACTAAGGAGCCAATAAATCATTATCTTAGAGGAAATCAGCAGACAGGTTGATTGATGACTGTTGCTGTTATTTAAGATAAAACATTTCAAATTCAGATAATTATTTTAGACCAAATAACATTTTCCATCTCGCTCGCTCCCTGAGGGTAAACCTCTGACTGCAGCGCTGAGAGGGAGGGACTCCTGCGGGGGTGGGACGAGGGGAGGCGCCCCACTGCAGCACCTCCTGCTGGAGGACCAGAGAAGGAACGATGCGTGTTTTCATCTACGAGTCTCTTAAAGCCGCCGCTGACGCCAGAGAAGTCGCTAGATTTGTTCGCTATTTTGAAAAAGAGTTCCTGGCGGGTCTGAAAAGAGGCTAAATAAAGCGACAAAGTCGCTGAGTTGGCAACACTGACCGGGCAAACCAGGCAGCCGGGGCGCCATCTTTATTAGGGAGGGTGGGGCGCGCGCTTCGAAAAAAACCCCCCTAAAAACGGGGGCTTGGAGTGGGTGGGGCCCCTCGCCCAGGGACTAGAACCACCACTGGCCTGGTGCCCATCCTTCCTGTCGCTTGGTTAAACAGTTTGTGTCTCTCTGGCGCTGGGGCACGGGGCGCCTGGGCAGTGGCGGCTGGTGAAAAATATTTTTGGTGGGGCTGATATAGCCTAGTGTATGTCTCCAACTAAACCAGAATAAGAATTCAAATAAACAATTGGACAATACATACAATTTAACAGTAATGATTTAATT
>NW_015151791.1:77146-78977 GCF_000732505.1 Cyprinodon variegatus | reverse complement strand
CAGGTCCTCCAGGTTCCCCTGGTCCTCCAGGTTCCCCTGGTCCTCCTGGTCCTCCAGGTCCCCCTGGTCCTCCTGATCCTCTAGGTTCCCCTGGTCCTCCAGGTCCTCCTGATCCTCTAGGTCCTCCTGGTCCTCCAGGTCCTCTTACGGCTCCTCTCTCCCCGTCTCCTGCAGAAAGTCTACGTCCAGCAGCGGAGCAGCAGCATCTTCTTCGTGGCCGACCGGAATCGGACCCTGAGTTCCTGTAAAAGTGAGTGAGACCAGTTCATTTAGCAGAAAGCGGTTTTCCCATCGTGGTTCTGACCCGACCGGACCTTCTGTCTGCAGAGGACCTGGACCGCTTAAAGAAGGAGCTGCAGGAGCTGTGAGGCGGAGGCGGCCATGTGCGGCATCTTCTGTGCGCTGAGCCCACCGGCGACCCGGATCCAGGAGGACGCCGAGTTGCGGGACTTCCTGCGGAGCAGAGGGCCGGACTCTAGTCAGGACCTGACGGTCTGCGGGTCCGACCCGGGGTACCGCTGCTTCTTCTCGGCCCACGTTCTCCACATGAGGGGCCTCCTGACCCCTCAGCCGCTGCGGGACGGTGCCGGGAACGTCCTGCTGTGGAACGGGGAGGTGTTCGCAGGCCTGGAGGCGGAGCCTGAGGAGAACGACACTGCCGCCGTTTCTGGGAGGCTGGAGTCCTGTAGAACCGCTGCAGAGGTCCTGTCGGTTCTGGCCGAGGTCCGCGGGCCGTGGGCCTTCGTCTACCACCAGAGGGAGCAGAACTTCCTGTGGTTCGGCAGAGACTTCCTGGGTCGGCGCAGCTTGCTGTGGAGAAGCACTTCCGGGTCGCTGGTTCTGAGCTCGGTGGCGGCTCAGCCCACCGGGTCGGACGGGGACTGGAGGGAAGTCCCGGCAGCCGGAGTGTTCCGGGTGGATCTGGAGGAGTTCGGACGGACCGGTTCCCTCTCAGTGGAGGCGTTTCCCTGGGACGGCGCCGCCGCCGCCGAGCCCGGATCCTCTCCCAGCGACTGCCAGGTGGTTCTGAACAGGGACGGCCTGCTCCTCCCCTCGCCGGTCGCTCCTTTAAATCTATCCCTCCCTCCCCCCTCGGGTCGCTCGGAACCACCTCCAGAATCCCGCCTCTCACCTCCCCCCTCGGGTCGCTCGGAACCACCTCCAGAATCCCGCCTCTCAGCCTGGGAGGACCTGCTGGCTGAGGCGGAGTGGCGGCGCGATGAGGCGGAGCGTCTGATCCACGTTCTGAACGAGGCTGTGAGGAGGCGGGTCCAGCTGGCGCCGCCCAGACCCGCCGGTTCCGCCTCCGTGGCCGTCCTCTTCTCCGGAGGCGTGGATTCCATGATCCTGGCCGCCTTGGCGGACCGCCATGTTCCATCCCATCAGCCCATCGATCTGCTCAACGTGGCGTTCCAGCGCCGGGAACCTAAACCGCAGAAGAAGAAGCTCCAGCAGGCGGCCGGCGCGCGGACATCAGACCCGTTCGACGCTCCCGACAGACTCACAGGAAGGGCGGGTCTGGAGGAGCTGCGGAGCCTCAGCCCAGACAGGAAGTGGAACTTTGTGGAGATCAATGTGACGCTGGAGGAGCTGCAGGAAGCGCGGCGCCGGCGGATCCGTCACCTGCTGCACCCTTTGGACACGGTGCTGGACGACAGCATCGGCTGCGCCGTGTGGTTCGCCGCCAGGGGGGCGGGGCTGGTCCTGGAGGACGGCGCTCCGAGGGCCTTCACCTCCTCCGCTAAGGTGAGCAGGTGGAGCAGATTAACGATGATTTCATCTGAAAGACAAAAGTTTCCATTGATTTAGTTTTTTAACTTTTTGGAATCTT
>NW_015151791.1:72285-73965 GCF_000732505.1 Cyprinodon variegatus | reverse complement strand
CTGGAAAGTGACCTGAGATGACATGATGTGAATTGGAGCTATAGAAATAAACTGAATAGAATAGAATGAACAGAGATGGGTTGAGGAAACGCTTTAAATGGCGGTGATGTGATCAGAGGACCAGTTCTAATGACTGAGGCTGCTGTTCTGACCCTGGCGCTGGTTTCTGGCCCCTGCAGGTCATCCTGTCTGGGATCGGGGCCGATGAGCAGCTGGCAGGTTACTCCCGTCACAGAGTCCGCTTCCAGACATCTGGACACCAGGGACTCCTCCAGGAACTGTCCATGGAGCTGGCCAGGATCTCCTCCAGGAACTTGGGCCGAGACGACCGAGTGATCACGGACCACAGCAAGGAGGCCAGGTACGGGTTCCTCCAGGGACCGCCTTTCCCAGAACCATCTGCTGAATCTCTGGACCTCTTTGGATTTCTAGTCCACCTTTTAATCCCATTTCATTAATTTACATCTGGAGTTCATCATTAATCCCTCAATCTGGGCTGGAATCCCTCCATTTCGCCGTAATCCTCCACCTCACTGTCAATCCCTCTGCCTCTGCGTCAATCCCTCCAACTCGACATCAATCCCTCCAACTCGACATCAATCCCTCCAACTCGACATCAATCCCTTCAACTCGACATCAATCTCTCCAACTCGACATCAATCCCTCCACCTCGACTTCAATCCCTCCACCTAATTGTCAAACCCTCCAACGCATCATCAATCCCTCCACCTAATTGTCAACTCCTCCACCTGGCCATCAATCCCTCCACCTGGGCATCATCCCTCCACCTGGGCATCAATCCCTCCATCTGGGCGTCAATCCCTCCCTCTGGGTGTCCATCCCTCCACCTAATTATCAATCCCTCCACCTCAGCGTCAGTCCCTCCAGCTTCCCTCAATTCCTCCACCTCGCCTTCAATCTCTCCACCTCGCCCTCAGGCGTCAATCTCTGCACCTTGGCTCGCCGTCAATCCCCCCACCTAACTGTCAATCCCTCCACCTCCAAATCATTCCCTCCACCTCGCACATCAATCCCTCCACCTAATTGTCAAACCCTCCACCTCGACATCAATCCCTCCACCTAATTGTCAAACCCTCCACCTCAACATCAATCCCTCCACCTGGGCATCAATCCCTCCATCTGGGCATCAATCCCTCCATCTGGGTGTCCATCCCTCCACCTAATTATCAATCCCTCCACGTCAGCGTCAGTCCCTCCAGCTTCCCTCAATTCCTCCACCTCACCTTCAATCTCTCCACCTCGCCCTCAGGCATCAATCCCTGCACCTTGGCTCGCCATCAATCCCTCCACCTGGGTGTTAATCCCCCCCACCTAACTGTCAATCCCTCCACCTCCAAATCATTCCCTCCGCCTCTGCGTCAATCCCTCCACCTCGACTTTAATCCCTCCACCTAATTGTCATTCCCTCCACCTCTCAGATCAATTCCTCCATCTCGCCCTCTGCGTCAATCCCTCCGCCTATGCGTCAATCCCTCCGCCTATGCGTCAATCCCTCCGCCTATGCGTCAACCTATCTGCCTCTGCGTCAACCTATCTGCCTCTGCGTCAATCCTTCCACCTCGACATCAATCCCTCCACCTCGCATCACACACCGGCATCACACCGTAGGGCTTCTAACCTCACGCCGTAGGGCTTCTAACCTCACGCCGTAGGGCTTCT
>NW_015151791.1:67748-68644 GCF_000732505.1 Cyprinodon variegatus | reverse complement strand
TGAATAGAATTACAGAAGGTTCTGGATCATTTTATTACAGAAGGTTCTGGATCATTTTATTGCAGAAGGTTCTGGATCATTTTATTACAGAAGGTTCTGGATCATTTTATTACAGAAGGTTCTGGATCATTTTATTGCAGAAGGTTCTGGTCCGGTTCTCCTACACCATGTAGGACTGGACCTCCTGGAGCTCCTCCCTGAAGTAGCGGTCACATTCCAGGTAGGACGGCAGGTTCCCCACGTCAAAGCGACCCGAAACCTCCAGAACATAGACCGGTTTCCTGGAACCAGAAAAGTCAGATTCAGAACCACAGCAGCCGGATCTGGACCAGAACCTTTCCTCTGCTACCTGGGAATGAGCCAGGAGACAAAGTTCCCCGGAGCGTCTCTGGCCTCGATCGGAGCGTCCTACGGATGAAAGGAAACTGTTCAGAACCAGAACCTGTCGGGTCTAAAGGTTCTGTTGGGTTTTTCTCACCTTCTTCTCCTCCAGGAAGGCGTGGAGCAGAGGAAAGCTGCTACTGGAGAACACGTAGAAACACGGACACTGCAAGACAGAACCACACCATTAGCTGCTGCTGGGCCAGAACCAACCGGACCACAACCGGGTCAGAACCACATACTCACCGCTCTCCTGGACTCTGTCTCTGAGGGCTGCGGCTTCTCCTTCATACAGCGAACGCGGAGGTTCTCCTCCACTTCCAGGATCCCGTACTTCTGGGTCTCTGCAGAACCAGAACCAGAACCCCATCAGCTGTGGACGCAGAGGGACTCGGAGCGATGGACACCGATAGAACAGAACCAGAACCCCAGAGGGACTCGGAGCGATGGACACCGATAGAACAGAACCAGAACCCCAGAGGGACTCGGAGCGATGGACACCGATAGAACAGAAC
>NW_015151791.1:64109-66421 GCF_000732505.1 Cyprinodon variegatus | reverse complement strand
CAGAACACCGATAGAACAGAACCAGAACCCCAGAGGGACTCGGAGCGATGGACACCGATAGAACAGAACCAGAACCCCAGAGGGACTCGGAGCGATGGACACCGATAGAACAGAACCAGAACACCGATAGAACAGAACCAGAACCCCAGACGGACTCGGAGCGATGGACTCACCTTGGTCTCGGCACCGATAAGAAAGGACCAGGCAGCTGTCCTCGCTCTCCGCCTGCAGCTCACAGACTCTCTGCTCCACCGCCCGCAGACTGAAGTCCTCCCTGAAAAGCGTGTCACTGCAGAAACGGGTCAGAACCGAGTCTCAGACCCAAAAGAACCCTATTTGATGAAGCATTTTTCCAGCAGAACTCACCCCCCGATAACCATGACTCGGTCCCGGATGTGGAAGTGTCTGACAGCCAGCTGCAGGCAGGCCACGGCGCCCAGACGCTCCTGGGAGGACAGCGCGTTTAGACAGAACCACAGGTTCTGGAACAGACCGGGTCCAACATCTATTTACCTCATTGGTTCTGGTCTGGTCACACAGGACTTGGACGTCTGGAAACTCTTCGGCCCATTGCTGGAAGGCAGCGTGGTGCAGAGCGTTGGTCTGAGGAGAGGAGCAGGTTCTGATCAGTAGAAACATCAACAGAACTCCTCCAACATTCAGGTCCAATCAGAACCCGACCAGAACCTAAACATTAGTTCTGCTAACAGCAGGTAGGGTGTCCAGGTGGGTCCTCCTGGGGGGGGAGAGCAGGTCTATTTCATCTCTGCTGGGCTGCAGCCCAACATCCAATCACAGAAGGTAGAAAAAAGCATCAGATGATTGGCTGAGACTGATGACGTCAGACCAATGCCTGCCTGTGATTGGTTGGAAACCCAGAGAAGTTAGCATCACGCTAAATGATGGGATAACTCTGAACGGACAGAAGAGCATGAATTTATAATGAAGACTAGTTAGGACTCGTTCCATGGCTGCTGCAGACTCTAAGGTGCCTCATTGATGAGGCTTTATTCTATTCTATTCTATTCTATTCTATTCTGGATTAAACAGGAAGCCGATGAAGAGAAGCCAGATATGATCTCTATTCATCAGAACTATAAACTATAAACAAACGTTCAGAGGTTCCTCATCGATCAGGCGTCACACCGTAATGCGCCAATAAATGCATTAAAATACATATAAATACTGGGAATTAATTATATGATATTATATTTTTCCTCTTCAGCTGCTAAAGCATCCTCTATAATCCTCTATAATAATAATCCTCTTTAATCCTCTTTAATCCCTCAGAATTATAACATAAATTACATTAAACCAGATTATGATGTAAACCTTAATAATTTATTGATATTCCGCATAATGTGCTTTTAATGCTGCAGAAACCACCGCCCTAACAGCAGGTCCGGTCCAGTTCGGCCCGGCTCTGTGAACAGGTTCTGGTTCCGGTTCTGATGGGAAGAACTTCCTACCACCACATAGATCCCGTCCGCGGTTCCGGAGCGCCTCAGAGCCCGGATCCAGTAGCTGATCAGCGGACACTGAGCCACCGGCAGCAGCGGCTTCGGAACCCCGATCAGGTGGCCGAACCTGCCGCTGGCATCAGAGGAGACGTCCCTCTGCAGTCTGGTTCCGAACCCGGCGGCGAGAATCACGGCCTTCATTTAGAACCCTGATCCGGTCCGGAACCAAAGTCCAACTAACTTCCCATTCTTCTTTGGGGGAAGCCGGTCCGGTCACTACCGCCCCCTGCCGGCCACAACCAGAAGGTTCCGAACCATCAGACCAGAAACGGATCATTAATCTGGATTAGATTCTAATCTCTATTCCTTATAAAGAATTTGGACCAGAACAAAATGGACCGTTTGTTCCGGTTCTGGACCGGTTCTGGAAGGGCGGCAGGCTGAAGGGGTCCAGGTCTGAGGGGTGGGCTGGTTCTGGTTCTGGTTCCTGACTGGGTTTGGACCAGAAAGGCAAACTAGGAAACCTGGAAGAGGCGACCAGCGGTCCAAAAGAATCACCGAGTTCCTGAACCGGAACCAACAGGTCATTACGAGGGAGCCTACAGGTCATTATGAGGGAGCCAACAGGTCATTACGAGGGAGCCCACAGGTCATTATCAGGTAGCCAACAGGTCATTATGAGGGAGCCAACAGGTCATTATGAGGGAGCCAACAGGTCATTATGAGGGAACCAACAGGTCATTATGAGGGAGCCAACAGGTCATTATGAGGGAGCCTACAGGTCATTATGAGGGAGCCAACAGGTCATTATGAGGGAGCCTACAGGTCATTATGAGGGAGCTAACAGGTCAT
>NW_015151791.1:55182-60681 GCF_000732505.1 Cyprinodon variegatus | reverse complement strand
CTGCGTGTCCCGTGACATCATCAATGACCCCTCACCCCCCCCCCATGGACTGTTCTCTGGGAAGAGGCTTCATTCAATGCAGGACCAGCGGGTTCTGCAGCAGAACCCTTTAGAACCTCTGAAGAACGACTCCATCTTTAACGAACCAACATTTTATTTGTGTTTTCAAACAAAGAATAAAAAGAACATTTTTCTGCTTAAGTTTAAACGCTGATAATCCATCAGAAGGTCCAAATGGACCCGGTTGGAGAACCCTGGCTTAGATGGTTCTGCTGCTCCGGCATCAGAGCCGCCGGTTGATGATGGATTCTGAGTCCAAGCTATCAGAACCGCTCATGTTGGACCTGTGATCAGACGGATCACTGAAGTTCTGATGAGTCGGTTTTCTTCACCAGCTGCTTTTCCCTTCGTTTGTTTCCCGTTTAGTCCACTTCCTCCGACCCACTTCCAGCTTCAGGCGCAGCCTCGATGGGTTCTGGATCTCTGGGAGACTCCGGCTGATCCAACGGTTCTGGCTGAGGCTCCTCCATGGGTTCCTCAGCTGGTTCTGGAGCCGGTGTGGGTTCCTCCGCATCCTTGGTCAGATCGTCCTGCAGAGAAGAAAACAGAGTGGAAAGAAACCGGACCCTCTAGAACCTGGGCGGGTTCTGGTCTCACAGGACGGTGGGACCAGAACCTGGGCGGGTTCTGGTCTGACCAGAGGCGGGTTCTGCCTGATCCACATCAGTCGGGCTTCTCTTCATCACCCCGTCTCACACAGAAGCTAAACCATCATCATCATCATCATCATCAGCCTGGCGGCGTTTCTGTCTGCTTAACAGCTGCTGCAGCAACTCCATTTCAGAGGCGGGGCTTACAGCTCTGACATCATCAAGTTAGAACCAATCAGGTAACTTCAGATGGAAAATCAGAGGGTGGTTCTGGTTATGCTAGCACACAAGCACTGCTGCATTATGGGTAATTCTGGAGCTGCAGCTTAAAGTCCCGCCCCCTGTACTGTGATTGGTCCAGCCTGATCTGGGCGGAGTAAACGGCGACTGGATGATTGATGAATTGACCCGGAGACGCCGATCAGTTCTGATCAGGACTAAAAACTCCCCAAACCTCAGATCCAGATCAACCAAAGCTGAACCTCAGCAGAACCGTCTCGGTTCTACAGACGGGCCAAACAGAACTTCCAGCTCGGACCGCAGAGATCTCAGCTTCTGGTCTCTGAGGTCGGACCTCAGGCCTGAAGGCTGACCTCGGGTCGGGTCCTACAGTCAGTTTGTAGACGGTCCGTTTTCTGGACAATCTGCAGAACCTACCTGGGAAACAGAGTCCAGAGTTCCATCCAGGCTCGTTGGCTCCGCCTCTTCCTGCTCCATGGGTTCCTCTTCCTCCTTTAGAAGAACCGCTTCCTGCTGATGGCGAGGATCCGGCTCGCCGGGCTCCATGACAGGAGTTTCTGGATTTGGAGCCGGTTCCGACTGGAACATTAGAAGAAATGAGCGAAGAGCAGAAACCTCCGGCTGCTTATCAGAGCGGGTCGGACAGAACCAACTCACCTCCTGCTCCAGGACGGCCTCCGCCGCCTTGGGTTCTGGTTTCTTATGGGCTTCCAGAACCGCCATGATGGAGGTCGGGATGTGAGCTTGCTGTTAGAGACAACAGGATGGTCAGGACCAGGAACAGCGCCAGGCGGGGGCAGCGGTCAGGTCCGAGTCTCACCTGATGCGGCGTGAAGGACAGGACGTGCTGCAGGAGCGGCGTCCTCATCTCGGGGCAACGCTCGAAGACGGCGCTCAGCTGCGGCGGCGGCAGCTGAAGCAACACGCTGTAGGACTGAGGCTTGGTCCTCTGGCAGCACTTCACGAAGCCCTCCCACACCTTGGGATACTTCCACACCTGTAGGACAGGAGGACACGCTTAGGACGAGCTGCGGGACGCCCTGAGGACGAGCTGCGGGACGCCCGGAGGACGAGCTAAGGGACGAGCTGCGGGACGCCCGGAGGACGAGCTGCGGGACGCCCGGAGGACGAGCTGCGGGACGCCCGGAGGACGAGCTGCGGGACGCCCGGAGGACGACCGGCGGGACGCCCGGAGGACGAGCTGCGGGACGCCCGGAGGACGACCTGCGGGACGCCCGGCGGGACGCCCGGCGGGACGTCTGGAGAAGGACTAGTGCCTGAAGAGACGATGCAGACCTGCTTGACGATGAGGCGGGACAGGATGTTCATGACGAAGCCGCCCAGGCGGGGGTACATGGTGAGGGACTGGATGACGGTGCGCATGAGCAGCATGGGGAGCGGACTGTGCTCCATCAGCTGCTGCATCACCACGGCCAGAACCTCTGAGGTGTAGACGTTCTTCTCAGCAAAGCACAGGTTGGTGGCTGAAAGCAGAAGGAAACATCTGGCTGAGATCTACAGCTGAGTTACTGAGAAACGCTGACATCTAGTGGTGACGCTTCAAACTGCAGCTTCTAGGTTCCCTTCTTCTCCTCAGTCAGAGTTCGGTTCTGACCTCTAAAAACTCTATGTTCCCTCTCCAGCTGGATCCTGCTTGGTGGTTCTGAGCAGGATCAGAACCCAGACCGATCTCTGGGGTCGGTTCTTAGCTGGGACCAGTGACGTCCAGTTGGGCTCAGCGGCGCCGCCCACTGGAGGAACACTGACCTTTGATGATGGACTTCATGTCACACTTGGTGGAGTCGATGTTGTGCAGAGCAATGAGCAGGTCTCCTGGAGTCAGAGGAGAAACCGAGGAGCTTCCCTCACCTGTGGAGAATCCATCAAGGAGCAGAGGACTTTAGTGGGGGGGTGGGGCAGCACAGGCTCCCCCTAGTGGCTGATTTTATTGATTGATTGAAGATTGATCTGATTAAAACTAAGATCACTGGCACCAATCTGAATATCATTGGTTTAGAAAAGCTTCAACATTTTGGAGGAATTAGAGGAAAAAGGACTGAGCTGGTTTACTGTTAGCGTTTCTAACATAGAAAGTGTTTATAGATCCGTGATTCTAGTTTGTGGGCCTCAGCATCATGGACTACCTGCTCAGTGACTGATTGCTTTAGAGTCAGTATCTCATCTCTGCAGCTGCTCATCAAGTAAAGTCAATGACTGGATGATCTGGTTGATCTGGATCTATAAAATGAGCTGAGATGAATCAGAGCTATAGAACCAGAGCGAGTAGAAGTGAAGAGGCGTCCTTACTGTGCTGAGTTCCCAGCAGTCTGTTGAAGACCTCCTTCACCACGATGGGGTTCAGCTTGATGAGTTTAGGCAGAGCCTGGATCACTTCACTCTGAGACAAACAGAACCAGTCCATCAGAACCAGAACCAGCAGCCGGACCCAGAAATCCACCGAACAGAACCTGACCTTCTCCAGCCCGTTGATGACCGGGATCAGGAAACGCACATCAGGAACCCGTTTATGGTAGAGGTCTCTGACCCGCTCCACCAGCTCCGGAGACGGAGGCACTGCAGACAGGAAGCACACAGAGGCCGGTCAGAACCAGTGATTGTCCTGCCGGGTCCGGGTCGGGTCGGGCCGGGTGGGTTCTACCTTTGTCGGTCAGAATGTGCAGACAGCGGGTCACCAGAGTCTCGGCTCCTTTGGGGCAGTTCTCCACCAGGAGCAGCAGCTCAGGAGAGTTCATGCCCATTCCTCGGATCTGCAAAGAGAACCAGAACACATCAACCCGCCGGGTCCCGTTCCACAGGAACCTGGACCGGACCGCCCCGACCACCACCAGAACCAATCAGAACCAGCAGGGGGAGCTCCAGCCGAGGCTCTCGCTCTGCTAGCTGCTCCATCTTCACCGACGGTGGTCAAACAAAACAAGGAACCAAACAGGAAACCCAGCATCATGGAACTGGGTCCAGAACCTTCACCTGGACCCCAGCATCATGGAACTGGGTCCAGAACCTTCACCTGGACCCCAGCATCATGGAACTGGGTCAGACTGGAGGTTCTGGGATAGAAACCGGACCGGCAGCGCCTCCTGGTGCTGGAATCTTCTAGAACTCACGGGCTGCTCGATGGCGCGGAGGACGCTGCGCTTGATGTCTGCGATGGCCTCGGTGTAGACGGACGCCAGCTCGTGGACCAGCCGGTGGTTCAGAGGGAGCAGGGACAGGTAGAGGAAGAGACACTGTCTCACCGTGTCCTCCGTCCACGGAGCCGCCACCTCTGCAGACACAATCACACGTCAGCTTCCTGCAGCCGCCCGGCGGGTCTGAGGACACGGAACAGAACCTGTGTCTTTGTCGGCTCCAAACAGCAGAGACGGCGGGTTTGGGTGAACGAGGAGCTGCAGGTAGTTCAGGGCAAACTTCTCAATGTAGTCCCTCAGGTGGTCCTTCTCATACATCCGCTTCAGGAAGGACAGGGCGGTGCTGCGGACCTGGAGGACAGACGCGGGACGGTTCAAAGACGGGACCAGGTCGGTTTAATGGAAGCGCCGCCAGCAGCCTCACCTTCTCCTTCTCATGTGAGCTCAGGTCCAGAAGAACATGGAGGTACTGGAACTGTCTGGACGGCCTCTTCACGATGAGCTCCTTCAGCGTCGTCATGCCCAGATAGACCCGCGACTGAGAGAGAGGTCAGAGGTCAGCGGACATCCTGGGGGACACCATGGAAGAGACGGCGTTCCGTTACCTCGTCCTCGCAGTACCGCCGAATCACGTCCAGCGCCGACTCGGTGATGATGGGCGCCTCCAGGACCAGCTTAGTGAAGAGTCTGGGAGAGAAACAGAGGTCAGAGTTCACCCAGGCAGTCCTCCACCCGACCACAGGGGGCAGCGTCCAGATAAGAGGAGCAAACAAAGAGGCTGAGGAAGGAAGGAGCAAAGGAAGGACAGAGGGGAGGCAGAGGAGGTGTGGTCCTCACCCGTCCCTCTGCTCGGGCTTCTCCTGCAGACCCGACAGCAGCGTGTAGAGGCAGTGGTCGTAGCTGTCCAGCAGGCCGGCGGGCAGCTGGCTCAGGTAGGTGTTGTACTCCTGGTAGAGCAGGGAGAAGGCCAGCTCGCTCCTGGTCCGGATGTCCTCCAGAACGTACTCCAGGACGTCCTCCTTCATCACGCCCTCGAACTGGGTCACCAGCCTGGAGAGGAGCTTCACTCGGACCTGCAGCAAAGAGCGACCGACATCCGTCCTGAAGGAGGCGCCATGGAAGGCCTGATTCTACAGCTGGCCATCCTAGAACTACATCAACCAGAAGCCCACCCGTCCCAGAGGTCCTTACGTGGGACATCCCGCTCTGCGTGATGGCCTTCTCCGACTGGAGGATCCGCTTCACCGCTTTGGACGACAGAAGCCCGATCTGGGAGTCCGACAAAGGCTGGACCACGTCGGCGAGTCGGAACACCTTCTTCCTCCCGACGGTACCGGTGCTCCTGCAGGAGAACCAGGAGGGTGAGCGAGGTTCTGGAGGAGAACCACGAGGGTGAGGGAGGTTCTGGGGGAGAACCAGGAGGGTGAGCGAGGTTCTGGAGGAGAACCACGAGGGTGAGG